>NW_026880243.1:0-29845 GCF_032173495.1 Musca vetustissima
TCTCGATTCTATGCTTTTGGAGAGTTTCTATTCCTAATTTTGGATTTATTATGTGAATACAATTTTATTTATGAAAATTGACATATTTATCATCCTACCAAACCGTTTATATCTGAAATCAGTGTATCTGAAATATTTAAATAAAGATTCAAAAACAGCACTTCACTATATGATGAACATGATGTCGTAACTCACAGTTATGGTTTTAAGAAAATGCGGCATACCCCTAATATATGTGTCTGATTATACCATACACAGGTATGTTGTCAGGCTATTACAGCTTTATGTGGCACCAAAAGACCAAACTTTAATTATACCAATCGTCATATTTTGACTAGCTGAGCTTTTGTCTGTTGTTCTGGTCGGTCTGGAAGCCAATGAAGGTATGAGACCAGAGATCACATATTCTGGCCATAATTAGAGCAGAGGAGTTATAAAATGATTAAAATAAAATAAAAAATTGATTTCCTAGCAGTATTTAAAACGAAACCAGCATAAACTCGTTGTTTTATCCATTAAAGGCTTAAAAATATGGCAAACCTTAATTAAAAAACAGAATAAGGGGATACGTTTATATGGGGCCTACCCCGATGCTTAAGTCAATTTTGATAATTTTTGGTACATGCCAATAAGATTTGAAAAATACAATTTGGTTAAAATTGATCATTTTTGGTTAGAATATTCGCTGCGACCCCAAAATATCGAATTACAGCCAATTTTGTTGAAGGTGAGACTAAAATCTTTCAATTCTATCACCACCATACTATGATATTAATTGTCAATTTTAATTTTTTGTTAATTATTTACATTTCCATTTTCTACGACTATTTTGAAAATATCGGCAATAACTCTTAAGTTTATGAACGGCGGCACACGGTCGCAAAATTCTGGATAGAAAACATAATAAGGCCATGTGGTGGTATAATCATTAAAATATCCTCTGGCACTGTTTGGCACTAGGTTCTGGAACTCAAATATATTGGCACATCTCATTTTTCAAATATACATTTTATTCAGAAATATATGAAATTTTGCTGGTGTAAAGCTCAAAGTCGCCAGATTTGAAATATATAACGCTTTTTCCTCTCTACCTGAAATGGACTTTTTCCTGGCCCATAGTGCGGAGTGTATATAATTAAATATTATGTTTAACTATCCCACAACATATGAAACCTAATGTTCCCAATAATTTAATGAATTTGGAAGGCACATAATATGGTGGAGGTAAAAAGTTGAAAATACTTGTTAATTTGCCTTAAATTTTGCATTCAACTAACTAAATTTCAATAATTACACTATGCAACAATATTTATTTTGGCATTGAAAGTTCATGGCAATGGGATTTATTCCCAAACAAACGAAAATAAAAAATCCACGAAAATAGTTTTTGAAACCGATAATGGTGTGTCCCCTCAAGTGGATACAATGTAAGACCCTTTTTTGGAAACGACTTATTACGACAGGACTAAACCTGTTTTGTTGTATTACATAGTTTTTTAACACTTTGAATTATTTGAAGAATTTTTATTCATAATTTATTTTTATTTTTTATTAATATTTTAATACATTGAATTCAAATAAGGAATTTTCAACCCAAACAATTTAAATATTTTCTTTTAATTGTAAATAATATTTCATTCATTGAAAATATTCCTTTGTTAATTGATTTTTTATATTCATACTTTTAAATATTCTAAACAATCGAACCCACCAAATATTAGATTATATACAACTTCCATTTGGGTAAAAAATATTCCTTGTTTCTAAATGAAAAAAAAAAACAAAAGAATCATTATGTAGACTATAAGAATTTTCATACACTTTCATATTTTCCCATTTAAATAGCTAACTAGAATAATCTCTAATATAGTCTAAATTTAAGTATACCTAATAGCAAAAAAAAAAACAACAACAATTTCACGAGAGTTAATGTACCTTATCAAACAAAACCAACAAAAAATAGCAAACATCTACCCAAAATAAAAAAAATAAATAATATATTTAATTTAATTTATTAACCTATATATAGATAGCAATTGATAAAATAGATAGATACTAATAAAACAAAATATTTTTAGTTCTACATAAACAAAAATATGTTAAAAATATTTCGTTACAGTCTTTTTTGTTCCCTTTTATTTCTTTTGTCTTTTGCTAATTAATGTATCTTTATTTGTAGTTAGCCCAATCCAATTTTATATTAAAATATTATAATACCTAATAACTAGTATTAAGTCTACCCTTTAATATTTCATAACAGAAAAAAAACAAACCTTCATCACTCCAAATGCCTTTGCTCTATCTTTAAATAAACATAAAAAACTATATATAAATATAATCACCTCTACATACATATGTACATTCATACATATATTTTTGATATGCATGTTTTTTTAAGATTTAAATGTTCATAAAAAATATTTTTTTTTTAGTAATAATTATTCATACAGGAAATTTTCTTTAAAAATTATACTAAATAAAAAATATAAAAACCACTCACACTCTTCTAAAATAAAATACATATCGTAAATGTGGAAAGTAAATATAAAGCAACTTGGTGTTATGTTGAAGAAAATAATTTTCATAAAAAATGAATCCTTAAACTGTGACTAAAGCTATTTCTCTAAGAAGTTACTGAATTAAAAATAAATATTTTTTTCATTTTATACAATTTAAGTTATGTTTGTTTAAGCCTTTCTTAAAAAGAAATAAAAATGTTGTTAAAGTAATATTTTCAAAAAAATTTAAAATTTATTCAAATGTCTTGAAAAATAAAATGTGGCTATTTTCTCTAAGAAATTACAATTTTTAGTTCTATTCAAGTAATGTTCGTTTCTTATGTCCTTATGTCATTTGAAATATAGTTTGTTTCTTGAGTCTTTTGTTCAAATTTTTCGTTGAATAACAAAATATGACAAATTCCTATATCTGTATTGCACTATATGACGAAAGACTTAAGACATAATCTTCATTGGAAATGACCAGCAATGTTTTGAGAGAGAATGTCTCTCATAACTAGTACTGATTATTTTTTTTTAGTAAACGACTTAAGAAACAAACTTGTACTAAGACATCGCCGCTCATTTCCAGTGAAGTTTATGTCTTAAGTCTTTCGTTATATAATGCAACACAGATATAAGATTTTTTTGGTAATTTTTTTTTTTTTGTTATTTTTGTATACAACGAAAAATTTAAACAAAAGACTTAAGAAACAAACTTTATTTCAAATGGCAAAAGGACATAAAAAAATAATGGGGAAGATGTGTCGTTAATATTAAAAACCAAAAAAAAAACCAAAAACCAAATTTATACATACCCTCTACCAGGAGGTGAGCATTCAAAATACCTGAAATCGGGCGTTATTTTTATATAGGGATTATGTTGAAATAAATTGCAGTCAGGAAAAAACAAAATACCAAAGTACAGAAACTCGGGTTTGGAAATTGAACTAGGACCTTGACCAGACCAAAAATTGCGAAATGTATTTGGTCCTGAAATGTCAAGGTCCAAGGTCCTGGAATGTCAAACTACAGTCGGAATGCCAAAAATATGCATGCTTATATGGGGATATTCTCAAAGATGTACTGATTTTTATGCATTTACCACCTAATGAGGAAAATTAAAAAAAAAATAAATGACCAGGACTATATCTGGTCATCAAACTACTTTTAGTAAAAACGAGTTGCCAGCGATTGAGAACCAAAAATATATAATGAATGATCCTTCGCACTAAAAGGGCACAAAAACTCATAATTACAGTCATTTTGGTAGAAAAACGTGTCTGAAATACCCTAAATACCGAATAATGGAGTCTACCGTTATATGTGTTTTATCCTGAATTTGATTTTTAATGAGAATCCAAAATATTAAATTAACGTCAATTTGGTATATTTTTATACCCAAACTAAGGAAAATACCGAAATTCGGGAGGTATCGTTACATAGGGGATAACATTAAAGGTGGAACAATATTGATAGTTATAACCTTAGCCTTGGCTCCTGGTTAACACTTTCAATATTTATAGATTAGATATTAAGAGAATGGAATGTCCGATTTGAACCAACACCAACTTTGAACAACATATTATCTATACTTAGCCTACCTCAAGTCCAATGATTGATCTACTCCTTCTGGTACCTTCCCCACAAATGGTCAACATTTTCAATATTTATAAATTTATTCGAACCAAACTTTGAACAACCTATTATTTTGACTAAATCTAGTTCATTTCCAAAGATGGGGTACATTGGTCCACGCCTTTTGGAACCTTCCCTCAGAAATAGTTAAAAATTTCAATATGTATAGATTAAATGTTAAGTGAATGGAATGTCCGATTTGAACTAATATTATCGTTACCAAGCCTAGATCAAGTCCGAAGGTGGGACCCGTCGGCCCTTTCCTTCTGTTGCCTCCTCTACAAGGGTTAATATCTTACAAACTTGAACAACTGATTTGATTAACAGCCTCCGTTTAATCAACCTCCGTCTGATCAACCCATAGGCTGGTGGTATATATCTCTCGGCAACACCGATTGACACTTTTTTAGTTGTTTTCTTTTTTTTATGATCCCAAACTACCAAAATGGCGAATATTGGGGATACTGTTACATATACCAAACCGTGGGCCAATATACCCCAATTTTAATACCAAATTTCCTTAAAGCTTTATATTAAATATATCTACTTTATGGGGGTATCAAATGTGTTGCGAACATTGCTACCACCCCTAGGATGTTTGGTATTGAAAATAGGATTTATCGGTACACGTTTTGGCATAACCTTTTGTTGAGAATTTTGGATACGCTTTTCAACCGAATTGACTGTAATTCGATATTTATCTTCCTATCAAAAATTGTCAATATATGTCTTTGTTTTGGTGTATCTCCTATATAATGGTTTTAGTCCAATTTTCCAACCTTAGAGTTTGCAATTTAATATGCCGTTTTTTTTTCTACCTACACATTTCCCAGCCATCGATTTTAGGTATTTTATTTTGAACCCAGCACTCTTTCACTCTCCAATCTATGTTACTATTCTCTTTAATATCATCTCCCAATAAATTAATAACACTCATTAAAAATGAAGTTTATGTCTTAAGTCTTTTGTTATATTGTAATAAAGCTCATGTAATTCTTCTCGATATAACTCCAATTAGAATTTTTTTTTTCTCATTATTACAAAGGGAATTTCTTTCGCAGTGTAAATCAAGGTTAGACAGAAAGCCGTTTTTACGCTCTTTTTCACACAAATTACTCTCAAAGAGAGCACGCGTTTTAGGGGTTTGCCTGATGCGTGTGTAAATCAAGCGTATTCTCAGTGATCACAAATTGTGTGTAAAAATGCACAAAAGAACAACTCTCTGTCCGATACTGATGTTAATATTATTTTGAGCAATTTGAGAAGTTCTTTGAGAATAAAACGAGAAAAATATAATTGGATATTTTAATTTTAATGATAATTTATTTATTTTTATTTAATTTCAATTTATCTAAAATATTTTTAATGCAATTAAAATATATTTTTTCAATTTGTTTTTATTTCTAAAACTACAAATGTACCTTGAAAGGAAAACAAACCTAAAAACAGACAGTTAAACTGGAACTGAAATGAAACAAAATGAACCTGATTTTCGTAAGGGAATACTGTATTTTGTTTACGCATAATACAAAAAAAGTTAATAATACATATTTAGAAATAAGAAAATATTAAGAAAACTAAAAAAAGCAATGTGAAGGAGTTAAAAGAAAATCATTTCACTGCATACATATATACACACTTTTCCTATACAAAACAAAAAGAAAAAAACTTTAGCTATATATGGATATTTTCATTTTTTCTCCCAACTTTACAACACATAAATATTGATATGTCTCAAAACAAAAAATAATTTTTATATAAAACATTTTTTACATTATCTACATGAAAAAAACAACAAATTACTCTAAAATATTTTCATAAATATATATTTTTCATTAAATTTAATAAAAAAATAAATAAAAAACAAAACCAAAAAAATCTTAGATAGAGTTTATAAAAAAATTATATGAATATTAAATTGAAAATTTTAATAAAAAAGTAACATATTTATAAGAAAAACAAAAAATACCTATAAATATAACTAAATATACACAATACATACATTAAAATTAGATACTATATATTTTGTTACCCAAAAACCCCCACATAAAAGTAACTATATATATATGTAACCACTAAATATTTAAGCGAACAAAATATAAAAAAAAAACAAATATAGCCATACAAACAAACCAAAAAATATCATTATTAATTTTAACAAAAGTTAATAAGTCTCAAAAAAAGAAATAGAAAAATACTAACCATAAACAAAATGCCACCCAAAAAAATCATAACTGAAGAAATACATATAATTCCAAATAATAATATACAATTTCTATAAAAACAAAAAACAACTACAAATAAATTGCACATAATTTATTATAATTAACATGAAATTCCACCCCAAAAACCAATAACAAATAATAATAAAAATCATACAAAGATATATATAAAATAAAATATCGAAGTCTCTCCTTGCCTTAGCTATTTTTTCAATATCCATCTTACTCCAAAATCAATAATGTCTTAATATATATTTCGAAAATATCTGTTATCTTAATTTTTAAAAATATTTTGTTAAATACTATTCTTTATTGGAATTAATTATTATTGTTATTATTTTTAATTAAGTATAATTTGATTTTTTTGAATTAAATACCATTTAAATTTTTTGGACAATTAAATTGTTCATTTAATCAAATTAATGCTGATAGTATTTGGAATTATTTTGGTCATTGTATTTTTAATAAATCAATTATCATAATAATTATGATTAATCATGATTATTATTCCATTAGATTTGAGATCGAAATGCAGCTAATTTCAGGAGTAGAATAGAGATGGGTTAGTTAAATATTTACACTGTGCAACAAGATTTTTGGGGGTGGAAAATTACTTATGGAATTTACTCTTGGTTAGTTTATTATTAATCCAGAAGGACAAATTCGCCACAGATTGAATTGTTATGGGCGTGATGTTCTAAAGTTCATGTATTGCAGGTTATTTTTGGGATCAAATGTCTGCAGTGAAATCAAAAGAGGAATATTTCTTTTTAAAGCAAATCCACATTCTAGACGAGTCCTTTTGAGCCGTCCTAATTTTATAGAGACGAGATTTCTTGACATCCAAATATTCTAGAAAAATGTCGCCCATAAGAATTTAGATAGGATCCTCGAAGACATGAAATTTATATTCGTATGTCTCCATCAACCTTTTCCACTTTTTACCGACCCTTCGTATACACTGTAGATTATAAAGAACTGTCGGTTTAGTTTGCGGATGAATATCTAAGTTTAGATTCGTTCGAATTTGTCACCTTTGGCATGAATTACGGCCTTCAAATGGCCAATGAAACCATCACACGCTCCCCGAATCTTGCTCTGCGGTATTTAGACCCATTCCCGGCGAAGCGCTTGCTTGAGTTGATCGACACTTTGGTATTTTTTAGTATCAACATTGCTTTCCAAAATAATCCAAACACAATAGTCCAACGAATTGGTATCCGGAGATTTTGGTGGCCATGAATGAAGCGAGAAACTTCATTTTGTAACCATTCCTGTTGGAATGTCCATCGGCTGTTATGGCGGCCCACACCATCACCATGGCCGGCGCTTGAATTCTGGTGGCCAACCGAAGGTGCACATTTTCAGCTGACCTCTTTGACAAGTAAACACCATAATTTTGTTTGTTTACAATCTTCTGGACAACGAATATTTTCTCATCGGAGAAACCCAAATTCGACAGTCTACCCCTTTCGGCCAAGCAAAACTACTCTTTAGCTCTGTTGAGTCTATTTTCTTACTGTTGCGGTGTAAGTTTTTGCACTTTTTGAAATTTCATTTAGTGGCACACTTTGGCCAGTAAATGTAACATCAAAAAATTCACCCACAAAATGTTCGGAATGTTGCTGAAAATTAATTTTACAATATCATACGAATTGGTCACCTATTTGATCCAAACTGTGCAAAACATATTATCTTTACCAATCCTAGATCTTGTCCGAAGATGAGATCTATAGGGCAACCTCATCTGGTACCTCCCCACAAATGGTCACATTTTTCAATATTTATAAATCCAAAATCACGCGAACGGAACCGATTTGAACCTACTTTGTGTAACCCATTATCTTTACCAATCCGAGATTAAAACCGATGATGGGACCCATTAGTCCACTACTTCTAGTACCACCGCTACAAATGCTCAAAATTTTCAATATTTATAAATTCAATATCAAATTCCATATTGCACAACCTATTATCTTTTCCAGGCCTAAATCCGAAGATAGGACAAATTGGCCCACTCCTTCTGGTACCTCCCCTTCAAATGATAAAAAATTTCAAATTTCCTTGATGCAGTCCAAAATATATATATATATATATATTATGTTGGGGAAAAAAATACCCATTAGACCGGTCGTCGAAAATGTTGATAATATCGGAGAAATGATCAAAGTTGACCGGCATGTTAGCAGTCGTAACATCGCCTAGGAGCTAAAAATCTGCCATCTACCATAAATCATTTACACAAAAATGGATTCAAAAAGAAGCTCCATGTTTGGGTGCCACAGCAATTAACAGAAACAAATAGGATGGCTCGAATTTCCATCTGCGAAGCCTTGACCAAACGGAATGAGATAGACCCATTTCTTAAACGGATGGTGACTGGAGATGAGAAATGGATCACATACGATAACCCTGTGCGAAAACGATCGTGGTCAAAGAGGACTAACAGCCAGTTAGGTTCTGCTATGCATTTGGTGGTACAGGAAGGGGATTATTTTTTATGAGTTACTAAATTTTCAACATTGCAATTATTTATTAAAAACCAAGTTTGATGTTTATTTTCACTAATTTGGAAAACATTTATCAAGGCGACATTGACATATTTCAAGCATTTTCTTAGATATGGGGGGTGGCCCACATTAGACGCATAGTCCACATTACCCGAAATTACTCTATGTCTTTATGCTTCCTCATGGTTCCTTTTGAGAATATGCATAGACTCACTTTCTAAGTCGATTTATGCATGTCCGTCTGTCCGTCCGTCCGTCCATGTATTTTTGTGAACAAAGTACAGGTCGATTTAAATGAAATTTGGCACATGTCACTTAATTGGCCCAAGGACGAACCTGTATATCTTTCGATTTGCTCGAAATTTTGCCTACTGAATTAGGTCTAGAATGATGTGTGCTAAGTTTCGTGAAAATCGGTTAAGATTTAGATATAGCTACCATATATAGTTTCGCCAGATTTTAGGTAAATGGTGCACAAAGTCTTTGAAAATTATTTGATTTGCACGAATTTTGGCATAGCATATGGAATTAAGTCTAGAATGACGTGTGCTAAGTTTCGTGAAAATCGGTTCAGATTTAAATATAGCTCCCATATATAGTTTCGCCCGATTTAAGGTAAATGGTGCACCAAGGTGCTTATATATCTTTCGATTTGCACGAAATTTTGTATAACCTATTGAATTAGGTTTAGAATGATGTGTGCCAAGTTTCGTGAAAATCGGTTCAGATTTAGATATAGCTCCCATATATAGTTTCGTCCGATTTTAGGTAAATGGTGCACCAAGGTCCCTATATATCTTTCGATTTGCACGAAATTTGGTATAGCCTACTGAATTAGGTCTAGAATGATGTGTGCTAAGTTTCGTGAAAATCGGTTCAGATTTAGATATAGCTCCCATATATAGTTTCGCCCGATTTTAGGTAAATGGTGCACGAAAGTCCCTGAAAATCATTTGATTCCCACGAATTTTGGCGTAGCGTATTGAATTAAGTCTAGAATGACGTGTGCTAAGTTTCGTGAAAATCGGTTCAGATTTAAATATAGCTCCCATATATAGTTTCGCCCGATTTTAGGTAAATGGTGCACCAAGGTCCCTATATATCTTTCGATTTGCACGAAATTTGGCACAGAGTACTGTGTTAGGTCTAGAATGATGTGTGCTAAGTTTCGTGAAATTCGGTTCAGATTTAGATATAGCTCACATATGTAGTTTCGCCCGATTTTAGGTAAATGGTGCACGAAAGTCCCTGAAAATCATTTGATTTCCACGAATTTTGGCGTAGCGTATTGAATTAAGTCTAGAATGATGTGTGCTAAGTTTCGTGAAAATCGGTGCTGATATAGCTCCTATATGTAGTTTCGCTCGATTAATCAAAATAATCAATATGTGTCTGATTGAGAGCATACCGAATAGCGTGTGTCAAGTTTGCTTTAAATCGATTTACACAAATCTGTCCTATATAAAGATACCAAAAAGGATAATAGATAGATATGCCCCCATTTAAATTCTAATTAATAATTTATTTATTTAGATATACATATAGTTAATATTAATATTAATTTGTTCACAAATTATTGTTAACAAATCAAGAAACCAACAATTATTCACTACAACAAATTGAATGAATAATTTGTAAAATTAACAGCTAATTTGTTACTTCGAAAACGATAATGATTTATACAATTTTCATAGTTAATAATTCATAAGAAAACAAAATTGCCCGCAAAAGCTTGACAACATGAATTCACAATAAGAAACATTTAATGGCCCAGCCCACCACCAGTGTTTTAAGTGTCTTGAGGCTCATTTCAAATGCAAATTATATACAAAAAATAAACAGCTTGAATTCAAAATTAATGTGAATACAAAAACCCAAAATAAACCAGTAAGGAAAGTAGTAAAGTCGGACGGGGCCGACTATATGATACCCTTCACCACTATGGATATATTAAACAGGACTATAACATAAAATTTGATGAAAAAAAATGTGATATTTATCTAATATTTACCTAGATCTATCCATAAAGTATGTCAATGGACTTCAAACAAATATAAATAGGTCATCCGTTGGGCTATGTCTGCACTTCTAGAAAACGCAACTACGTAATTCTATGCTCAATTTTGTAAGTTGTGCAAAATTTGATGTCAATCTGACTAACATGAGGAGTTTGATGCCCAATTTACTTGAAATCGGGCGAAAATATATATGGAAGCTCTATCCAAATATTGAGCGATTTCAAACAATCTTGTCACAGGTTAGGTTATACTAATTTCAGAACGTTTTGTTCCTATTGGTTCCTTAGAACGTCAATTACTTAAAATCAATCTATAATAAAAGGGAGCTATATCTAAATATGGACCGATTTTCACGAAACTTGGCAGACATCATTCTAGGCTCAATTAAATACGTTATGCCAAATTTCGTGCAAATCGAAGGATATATAGGGACTTTGGTGCACCATTTACATGAAATCGGACGAAACTATATATGGGAGCTATATCTAAATCTTAACCTATTTTCACGAAACTTGGCAGACATCATTCTAGACTCAATTCAGTACGTTATGCCAAAATTCGTGCAAATCGAAAGATATTTAGCGACTTTGGTGCACAATTTATATGAAATCGGACGAAACAATATATGGGAGCTATATCTAAATCTGAACCGATTTTACCCAAACTTGGCAGACATCACTCTAGACTTAATTCAGTACGTTATGCCAAATTTCGTGCAAATCAAAAGATATATAGGGACTTTGGGCACCATTTACATGAAATCGGACGAAACTATATACGGGAGCTATATCTAAATCTGGACCGATTTTCACGAAACTTGGCAGACATCATTCTAGGCCTAAATGATTAGGCTGTACAAAATTTCGTGCAAATCGAAAGATATATACGGACTTTGGGGCACCATTTACATGAAATCGGACGAAACTATATATGGGAGCTATATCTAAATCTGGACCGATTTTCTCCAAACTTGGCATACATCACTCTAGGCTTAATTCAGCACGTTATACCAAATTTCGTGTAAATCAAAAGATATATAGGGACTTTGGGGCACCATTTACATGAAATCGGACGAAACTATATATGGGAGCTATATCTAAATCTGGACCGATTTTCACGAAACTTTGCAGACATCATTCTAGACCTAAATGATTAGGCTGTGCCAAATTTCGTGCAAATCGAAAGATCTATAGGGACCGTTTACATTAAATCGGTTAAATATATATATGGGAGCTATATCTAAATCTGAACCGATTTTTCCCAATTTCAATAGGGTTCGTCCTTGGGCCGAATAAGTGACCTATGCCAAATTTCATCCAATTCGGATCATAAATGCGACCTGTACTTTGTTTACAATTTAACATGGACAGACAGACGGACAGACGGACAGACGGACAGACGGACGGACGGACGGACGGACATGCATAAATCGACTTAGAAAGTGATTCTATGCATATTCTCAAAAGGAACCATGTATCTATCTCGTTTCCTTTTGCCTGTTACAAACATATGCACAAAGACATAATACCCTGTACCACAGTGTGGTGAAGGGTATAAAAATCATAAAACAAGAAACTAAGGCAAACGTAATAACTAACAATAGAAAAAGTGGAAATGAAAGAAATTCTGAAAGTATTCGAAACTATTAAAAAAAGTGTTTTTATTATCGCAAATTTCAATATTGTAGTATTTTTGTGTACTAAAATAACTGGAAAGGCTTTCATAAAATAAATTGAGTTATTTGATTGCATGTGTTGCTATGTTTTTTTGCAATTTTATGAAGATGATTGACAAGCAGTAATATTCAAAACTAGTGATTTGAATTTTCTTCGCTGTCAATCATGTCTATAAAATTGCCAAACTTCAATTAAATTATTTTTAACTAAAAGTATTTCCAGTTTTTTTTTTTAATTTCGCACATAATTTACTATTGCAATTTCGATTATAATTTCTATTTTGAAAAAGGAATGCCCCAAATATTGACGCACACATTGTTGACCTTGGAATAGTTTTGAAACGCATTTCTCTTTTTGTTAAGTATTATTTTCAAATGCGGTCGTCAGAATAGTATGATCGTGGGATTAAATCTTATATGCCATTTATGAACACATTATTACAAGAAGTCATTCCGAAATGCCAAATTAAAGTTCCTTTTGGAAAAACGGCTAAACACCTTTAAAATGCAAAAAATGAACCGTACTGTTATAGGGGGAAACCAACGATCACCTTTACAGGGCCATATCACTTTCATTGAATTGTGGCTCTGCCATGTGTCCTCGTAAGCCTCCCGAATTCTAGATTTGAGGTCTTGAATCCTTATGAATTACATAAAAAGGTCTTGAATCACATGAAAAGTGTTTCTTTTCGTCGGCGGGTATGATTCCCATTACTGGAACGTCGCATTTCAGACGGTATTCGAAAGAGTATACGACGGTATTCGAAAGAGCATTTCTCTGTATTGCGTTGCGAAAGCAAGTGCGATGCGAAAGTGTACAATTTGGTACTCTGTATCACTAACGCAAAATAAATCGAAAATAAGGCAACACTGGCACCACAAAGTAAACAATAACAAAGAATGACAGAAGGAAACGTCAAGAATACGAGTATTTTTAAAAAATAAATAAATATGGATTCGATGGCGTTATGGAGTAGTTTATGTTTTGTTGTTTTTTGAATCGCTTTTGGCCCTTTGGGCTAGATTCTCGTTTATGAAATAAATTGAAATTGAAAAAAAAATTAGAATGACGAACGAATTAAAGAAAATCATTTTAAAAGATCGATCAAATTTACTCTCCCGTTGTCGCCGGTATGAAAATAGAAGTACAAATTATGTGACAAACTTTTTCAAATATTTAATTTTTATAAATGTATACAAAATGTTCGTTTGAATAAAGATGCGTTTATTTATGTATTAAACTCTATTGAAAATTACCTCGTCGTTCCAAATAGATCCACAGCAATCTAACTCCAATAAAAGTGACCGCTGTTTTGAAATTGCTTGGACAAGGTGGTTATCACAGTTCGTCTTCGGACGGCTCACAAGAAAGACGCATTTAAAGAGTTAATCACGCCTACGGGCTTAAAAAATTACCAAATGGCGCTGTGTTAAGTGGTCGTTTAACATGCCACGAGTTTTATCAAACAATACGAAAAATATAAGAAAATCTCGTTCATATGTTGTATAAGACCTTCTACTCGAATAGAATGTGAACCAGCTGGAGGAGGACCTGCCTCCAGTTTTTTAAAGAGATAAAAAAGGTGGTTATCAACACCAAATCGGCCAAGACCATCTTTTAGGATTAGCACAGCAATCTATGTCTCATTGCTTAAAAAAAGTTTGCGAGGTGATTGAACGAATACTTTGTCCCAAGCTCAAACAATTTGAGGTAACTGCAGAAAAGAAATTAAAATAAACGTGTTTGACATATTTGTTCGTATTACAGAGTGCGGTGATGCCACATTTGGGTAAATTAGATGCGAAAGGAGATATGAAAACGAATGAGAGAGTGTCAATTACTCGATTCAATATAACTTTTCTTACACATGGCAATACAGAGTAAACCCGCTGGTATGAACTAGGATTATTGAGTTCGCTCGAAAATGGCGGACCTAGGAAATCTATTTTTTGGAAAATCGCCTATTTTCGACCAGAAACAGAGTTGGAAAATATGGAAGATATTTATGTTGATCAAATCAGTTATACAAGTAGCTTCAAATTAAATTTACAAGTTTAGAAAAAAATGTACCCTTTGTGAGGGTGGTATCAGAAGAAGAAGGCCGACGAGTTCTGCCTTTAGACTTGATATAGGCTTGGAAAAAATAATAAGATGTGCAAAGTTTGGTTCAAATATTGAAGGATTGGACCAATGGTTCCAATCTTCGGTTATGATATAGACCTGCTAAAATAATAGGTTGCCCAATTTTCACCATTTTGTGGGGCAGGTACCAGAAGGAGTAGACCGATATTCCCCATCTTTGATCTTGAACTAAGTTTGGAAGAAATATTATGATGTGCAAAGTTTCGAAGAAAATGGTTCGAGAGTTATTGTCTACACCAGACGGGCAGACAGACAAACGTACGATATTTACCCTTGCTGGGTAATTAACCGGGGTCCAACGGATAATTACTCTAGCGAGGTAATTAACCGTGCACGCTTATTTACCTTCCACGGATAATTCCCCAAAAATTTTAAAATTTTCACTGAGGTAATTAAGCGGGGTTTCCTGTAATTATGTTACGGTTGGAAGAAAAATAAGGACGAGAACGATGCACAAGGACTCTAGATAAAAGGAGGATATGTTTTACAAAAATATTTCGCAATCGATTTAATTGAAGACTTGTCGTCTCCAAACTAACTTGCAATAGCCGAAAACAAAAAGATTAAGCTCTTAAGTAATTGGGTAAGCTGCAACGCAACGATTTTACCTATGACGAATTTGCCCTTCTGGGTTTTAATTATATTCAAAAATTATTAAAATTATATTTCATGTCCATAAGGAATTTTCCACGCCTCAAATCGTGAGCTGCATATTGTTGCATTTCTTATTAATCATATTTTTTGAAACTATGGAGAAGTTCAAGTAAATCTATGTGTTTCCAGTGCTATCAGCATAATATCATAGCAAAATTTCTTAATTACTTTCCAATATTTATTTATTTTAATTAATTTGAATTCGTTTTTTTAATTTTTCACTTTTACAGTTGAAAAATATATTTTATTTTGTTAATATTTTATGTCCAATAATGAACCCCCCTTACTTTACTAACACCATACCGCCTTCTCTACACCCCTCTCGAATAAAAAAATATCCATCAATCAACAAAGGAAATAAAATCAAGAACAAATTATAAAATTTCCCCATAAATCATAATCATTCATTATGCAATATGTGAAAAATAATCAACAAACAAATCTAATAATTATTATTGTTTTATATTTTAACATTACCTTAATGAATAAACATAAAATATCAACATTTTTCTATTTCTATTATAAATAATTTTTTTTATATAAAAAGTACATCAATTTCATTGAAAAAAACTACCGCATTTTTATCTAAATGAAAAACAAAACCAAATATGTTGCACACATGCCGCATAAATTGTTATATTTATTTGTTTCGTTGTTGTAATTTTATTGTTATTATTTATTTGCTCGTTACTACAACAAATACCTTCTTGGCATTAGTTTGTAAGTCTAATTGTTATTGACAATTATTATTATTATTAAATAAATAATTACATACATATTTTTTTTTATTATTTTATTACTACTATATATTGTTATTATAGGCTAAGTGAAAAAACAAAACAAAAACGTTTAAAAAAAATTAAAAAAAAATTGAATAAAACTGATTTTCTCCTTGATGTAAATTTTAAATGGTGTTTAATTTTTTCAACGAGGTTTGGGGCGAATGTTTTGGTTAGAACGGAAAATAAAAGGTAAGTCATTTATGGTGATTCGATTCCGAAATTAATGCCCAAATTTAGCAGCAAAAGCCATTATTGGAAAATGTCGTCGACAATTATATTGACATACTTCATCTCGTCCAAGCATTGCCAACTCTGCATTAGTCAAGGTCTTTGGTGCTTAATAGGAGCAATATATAATATAGTTCACCCATAAGAACTATAAACAGATTAGTTGAGGCCTCAAGTTAGTAGCCGAACCCTCCTAGTGTTCACGACACCCGCAAACGTATGAAGAACCATGATCTGCAAATCTGCACTTGGAATGTGTGCACGTTGTACAGAACAGGCGTAGTTTTCGCTTTTATTATTGCCTTACAGGAAATGCGATGGAAAGAGCAGGCGTAAGTACATCAGATAATTACGGACTGTATTATAGCTGCCATTAAACGAGACATGAATTTGGGTGCGGAATTATGGTTAAATGGAGAATACAGGACCTCATCTCCAGATTCACTCCAGTTTATGAGCGAATTGCTTTAATCCGTATAAAAGCGAAGTTCTTCTACATCAGTCTTATTTGCGTCCATGATCCGACGGAAGACAAAGATGACCGATCTCCTAGAAACAGCACATAACAGCTTTCCTGTCCATGTCATTAAAATTCTGCTATCGAATTTTAATGCAAAAATCGAAAGGGAAAATATTTTTAGGCACACCGTCGGAAAATCCATGAAGAATCAACCGGCAACGGGATAATGTTGATTGGCTTCGCGGCAGCAAAAAAGCATGGTAGTTAGCAGTACCAGATTCAAGCATCTCAATATTCACAAGGCCACCTGACTTTCTCCCAATCAAACAACAAGAAATCAAATTGACCATGTTGTGATAGACGGCAGGCATTCGTCCAGTGTTTTAGACGTTCGATCAATATGAGGAGCGAATATCGAGCCTGTGATCTAATGTAACACCGTGTCGAAAAGCCGCAAATACAACAGATAGCAGAAGCATACTCCGCTCAACTTACAAACTTGCTTGACAAAAGCACTCCTTGTCCCGATAATAATATAGAAGCACAATGACAAAGAATTGCAGCACTTAGGTACCAAAAACCACCATCAAGAAAGCCGTGGTAAGATCAGGAGTGTCGCAATGCTACTGATATGAAAAAAGCAACGTATAGGGCGACCCTGCAGACAGTAGCTACACGTAATGCGAGATAGGCTTATCGGATGAAAATGAGAGAGGAGAAACGTATTTTCAGAAAAAATCGAGATGTACAGGAGTCAGAATGAAGTTCGGAAATTTTACCAACGAGTAAAATACCAAACCGAAGGCTTTGGTGCAGGCTCATCCTCCTGTAGAGATGAAGAAGGAAACCTGGTGACAGATACAGACAGCGTGCTGAGGATTTGGAAGGAGTTTTTTGTTATCATACTTCTGGTATCAAATAGTGACGGTGAAGAAGATACCCCAGAACCAATAAGAGAAGATGAGGTCAGAATATCAATCAATCGGCTGAAGAATAATAAAACAGCAGGTGCCGATGGGTTACAAGCCGATCTATTTAAGACTGGTAGTCAGATGCTGGTAAGGAGCATGCACCAGCTAATTAGAACAATTTGGCTAGAGGAATGCATGCCCAATGATTGGAATCTCAGCATCCTGTGCCCGTGCACAAAAAAGGAGACAAGACGATGTGTGCCAACTATAGGGGAGTTAGCCTCCTTGTCATCGCATATAAATTGTTATCCAGCTTGCTGTGTGAACGACTGGTCAATGACATTATTGCACCAAACCAATGCGGCTTCCGACCGGCAAATCCATCATTGACCAGATTTTCACTTTTCACCAAACCCTGGAAAAGACCTCCCGGTCATACGAGATACAAATGTGAACAGAAATGGCACTCTGTACACCAAACAGCAGATGTTACTTGACTACGCCTACGGTAACAGCCACCATTGAACAAATTGAGAAGGAGTCTGCAAAGGTGGGACTGGCAGTAAATGGCGAGAAGACAAAGCTGATGGTATCAACACGCAAGACGTCCAGTAGACTCGGACCAACTGTAGAACTTGAAAACGACAGCTTCGAAAATCCGAAGGAGAATAGTCTTGGCCAACAGATACTACTATGGTCTGTGTAAGCAATTTAAAAAGAAGGCCACCGCTCGAAAGACCAAATTCACACTCTACACTGATACTTCCTGTGCTGGTGTATAGATCAGAAGCATGGGTACTTGCGCAAGTAGATGAGGCAGCTCTTTGAGTGCTTGAGAGAAAATTTTCTCCGAAAAATCTGCGTCGACGGTGAATATCGTCATCGAATGTACTATATATTCTCAGACATCGACATAGTCAGACGGATCGAGCTGTAGCGACTACGTAGGATAGGTCATGTTGTGAGAAAGGATGAGGATGCCCCAGGACAAAAGACATATAAAGGCGAGCC
Source organism: Musca vetustissima (assembly GCF_032173495.1). Lineage (NCBI taxonomy): Eukaryota > Metazoa > Arthropoda > Insecta > Diptera > Muscidae > Musca > Musca vetustissima. The sequence continues at coordinate 18,751 of NW_026880243.1, forward strand.
AAGTGATGGTTCACGCAGAAGGGGAAGGTCACGAATCCGATGGAAAGATCAATTGGAAGAGAACATTTCGGAAAATGGTATTTCAAATTGGAAGAGACAACGTAGGCTCATGGGAGCACCATTCCCATAAAATCGGATGAATGGGAGGTATATCTAAATATTAGGCTAGGAAAAAAGAAATCCATTAGGCCGGTCCTCGAAAATGTCGATAAAATCGGAGAAATGATAGAAGTTAACCGGGATGTAAGCAGTCGTATGCCAAACGGAATGAGATAGACCCATTTCTTAAACGGATGGTGACTGTACGAGTTTCTAAAACTTCCTCCATTCCACACTGCAACAGTAATTTTATTCATAAATTTTAGGATCCCAGCCCTATCCGTTCACATAGATCCAAATTGTTCCATATTTAGTACAATTGAATACTTTTTCCTATTTAGGAATTTGAATTTCCGACAGTGTCTCAAGCCTGTACTCTAACAGTAATATTATTTTCAAAAATAAGTTTTCCATCTTCCAACTTAGTACCATTTAGTACACATAATTACACTTTTTCAAAACAACGGCCATATCTCAATCCTCAATCCTAAAATTTTGGGTGAGGGTCACTGTTGGTCCAAATGGCTGTGTTTTTTGGAAATTCGTACTAGAACGGTACGAAAAGTACTAAATTGTGATACCATTTGTATTTGGCGAACAGGTAGAGCTAGAACTCTGAAATTTGAACTCTGTGGTCGCTGATGGAGTGTAGGATAGGTGTAGCAAAGGGTTTTTGGAAATTCGAATTATAACTATCCGAAAAGTACTAAAATGTACTTAATTTGGTACAAATTCGTAGCATGTGAATAGATAGAGCCAAAAACTTGAAATGTGGAATGCGAATTAGGATTGAGATGTAGAGTCTATTTAAGGAAATGGTTTTGAAAGCGTGTACTCATGTGTACGAAAAGTACTATTTGGTACAAATTTAATCTATACTGATAAAAGAGTAAAGTGATTGACTGTATTTGTATTTGGCGAACCAGAGCTAGAACTATGAAATTTGGGTTGGTGGTCGTTCAGTGAGTGTAGGATAGATGTACTAAAGGGTTTTTGGAAATTCGAACTATAACTATCCGAAAATGTACTAAATTTGGTACAATTTCGTAGCATGTGAATGGATATGTACGTAGTTTTGGAAATTTTTACTTATGTGTACAAAAAGTTCTAAATCGTACTATAATTGGTACAATTTGGATTTGGGTGAACCGATAGAGCTGGAACAATGAAGTTTGAAGTTAGGATCATTGTAGGGATGTAGGATTAGGGTCAGCATGCAGTTTAACAAATTAATACTTATGGGTACTAAATGGTACTTAATTTGGTGCAATTTGAATTTTAGGTGAACCAATAGAGCTAGAATCATGAAATTTGGATTCAGGATCACTGTTGAGGTGTAAGATTGAAATATGTAGGAAGTTTTAGAAATTTGTACTAATGTGTACTAAATTTAGTACACTTTAAATTGTAAAGTTGAAATCCTGAAATTTTGATTTAGGATCACTGTGGGGGGTGTGGGGTTGGGGTATGTAGGAAGTTTTAGAAATTTGTACTAAGTGTACCAAATTCGGTACTATTTAAATTGTGGGTGAAGCAATAAAGTTTGAATCCTGAAATTTTGATTCAGGATCACTGTGGAGGTGTAGGATTGGAGTATGTCGGAAGATTTGGAAATTGGTACTAATGTGTACTAAATTTGGTACAATTTGAATTGTGGGTGAACTGATAGAGTTGGAATCCTGAAATTTTGATTTAGGATCACCGTGTAGGTGTAGAAGTAGGGTATGTAGGAAGTTTTGGAAATTGGTACTACTATGTACTAAATTTAGTACAATTTGAATTGTGGGTGAACCGACAGAGGTGGAATCCTGAAACTTGGTTTTAGGATCAGTGTGGGGGTGAAGTTTTGGAAATTCGTACTACTGTGTACTAAATTTGATACAATTTGAATTGTGGGTCAACCGATAAAGTTGGGATCCTGAAATTTGGTTTTAGGAACACTGTGGGGATGTCGGAAGTTTTGGAAAGTGGTACAACTATGTACTAAATTTGGTACAACTTGAATTGTGGGTGAACCAATAGAGTTGGAATCCTGAAACATGGATTTAGGATCAGTGTGGGAAGTAGGATTGGGGTATGTAGAAAGTTTTGGAAATTGGTACTACTGTGTACTAAATTTGGTACAAATTGAATTATAGGTCAACCGATAAAGTTGGAATCCTGAAACTTGGATTTAAGATGACTGTGCGGGTGTAAGATTGAGGTATGCAGGAAGTTTTGGACATTGATACAACTATGTTCTAAATTTGCTACAATTTGAATTGTGGATGAACCAATAGAGTTGGAATCTTGAAACTTGGATTTAGGATCACTGTGGGAGTGTATGTTTGGGTTAAGTAGGAAATTTTGGAAATTCGTACTACTGTGTACTAAATTTGATACTATTTGGATTATAATTAAGATTTTATCTAATTCATAATTTCAATTGGATTGCATAATGTAGGTAGTAATGGAAATTTTTACTTATGTGTTCTAAGTGGCACTAAATGTGATAAAAATTGGATTTAGGTGAACCGATAGAATCCTGAAATTTGGAATTAAGATTGGGGTATGTGGGAAGTGTTGGAAATTCGTACTTATGATTGTTAAAGTAGGTAGTTATGGAAATTTATATTAATGTGCACTAACTGATACTCAATTTGGATTTGGGTGAAGCTATATTAGATTTTTTTTCAAAATAAGTATTACAAGAGTACAAATTGTAAAAAATTACACCAAATTTAGTATAGATGCAGATTTCTGTTGCGGTCGGAATGGGTGTGTAGGGTTGAGATATAGAGGTAGATTTGAGAACATACGTACTAAATGGTTCTAAAATTTTAATAATGGTCGATATAGGGTTTTAAATGCATCCCACAATCGCTAACGAAGTAGCGGGTATATGCTAGTATTATTATATTCTAGACGAGAGTACAAATCATGTGATTGTGAACTCAATGCACTATTGCAAAAGTCATTGTGTTCTCTAGCAATTAATACATCAATAATCTCCTTCCAATATCTGCTTATTGGTACATTGTTGTTAGGAGGACGATACTGCACAATTGTTCACATATGTCGGACCATTCTCTTGCCCAATAAATGTTATTTTCCATGATTTTCTCAGCAAGAATACGGGGTAATCTATGGGAATCTAATCGCAAGGCTCTATTTATATAACAAAAATTAATTTTTAAGGTTTGACTGTATAGGGAGGGAAGTGCAGTTTCTAGATGTAGCATATAGTTCGGGGTATTATTTGGAAGGTATAACATTCTTTTAATACAAAATGTTAGTAACTTTTCCACGTGTTCCTTTTTTCAAACCCCCATATATGTGTGCCGTAAAACATAATAGATCTTGAACATGCATTAAAAATTTTCAATTCTTAGTTATTTTTGAATTTTTATATATTTAGACCATGTTGAATTGATAGCCATCTTAGAAGAAATGAGTTTTGATTGCAAATGTGAATTGAAAGATAGCACAAAATTGGTTCAATTCCAAGGTAATTATATCTGTTAACGATTTCTATATTCTGACCAGCATAGTGGCACTTTAAATGTGGAGATATTCTACTACCTTTCCGGAAAACTAACACTTTTGATTTGGTTAAATTAAATTTTAAATCCCATTTGCAACAATACATTTCGAGCGCATTTATCATTTGTTGTAAGCCGTTTGGAGTATCTAACATAATTACAATATCGTCAGCATAAAGTAAAACTTTAATATTAGTATCTGCGACATTTATAGCTCCAGGTAATGAATCTGGTAAATCATTAAGATACAATGAAAAAAGTGTTGGACTTAGTATGCATCCCTGTTTCACGAATTTGAATAAAAATTTCCATCCCAGATTTTCGTTGTCGTTTTTTCTTTTATGCCCTGTAAAATTTTTATCATTTTTGACGACAGGCCCATAATAAATAGCTATGCCCAAAAACTATTGAGTTCACGAACGTTTGTTGTTGTTGTTGTAGCAACAGTATACATGTCGTTTTGTCATGCATCGTCTGGTTCTGCATCTTCTACCTCCAAATTCAGGAATGCTGCAACTTCAGCGGGTTGCGTCCAAAGTGAATTCGGCGATAGGTGAATAGGCTTAGCTGGGCAATTGAAGAGGTGCAACGTGTCGTGTGGTCCTAGTCCACATACCGGGCATGTGTTAGGTATCGAGCCGTCAATTCTTGCCCAATATGAATTGAGGCGGTTGCACCATCCTGATCTTAGTTGAGCTAAGACTACTCGTGTTTGGCTTGGCAGCTGCTTCTCCTCAGCTGCGATGGATGGGGGGTGGTCTCCAATTATGGTATTCACTCTATATTGCTCTACTGCCAGAGCGACTGCATCCGTGTGAATACCATTCAGACCTGCTTGATAGGCTTCTTGATCTAGAGGTTCACGCTTGTACCTTTGGACCTCTCTCTCTAGATCATGAAGAACTTTCCTGACGTGCCTGGGTGGGGGAGTCCTGTCCATAAGGCTATGGCAGGGATGTTCCTGACGATAACACCCAAGCAGGTACTGCATCGACAACATATAGTTGTGACGATGGACGCGTAAGATCTTCGTCTCCTCATGAAGGTGGTCCACTGGAGTCATAAGGAGACACCCTGTTGCAGTTCTCAGGGTTTCTTTGTCAGCGCCCCAAGTGCTGCCGGCTAGCGACTTGAGGACTTTGTGCCTACTTCTCAGCTTATCGCATAAAGCAGTGGCATGCGCGGACGACTTGAAAGGGCTGTCGAACGTTACTCCCAATATTTTGGGGTAATTGGTGGTCGGAACCAATTCTCCATCGACCATTATGTTCAGTGGGAGCTTCATTTCAGCCGTCCATGTGGTGAACAGTGTGGCTGTTGATTTGGTGGTGGATATTTTCATATTCCTCAGATGGAAGTAGTTAACAATATCGGCTATGTAGACGTTTAGCCTCTCACAAATATCATCAATAATAGGACCCGACGCCAAGATCGTGCAATCATCCGCATACATTACGATCTCTATGCCGTCCGGTGGTTGTGGAATATCAGAAAGGTAGAGGTTAAACAGTTCCGGAGATATCACCCCTCCTTGGGGAACTCCCTGTTTCACTCTACGGGGTTTAGACCTCCTGTTTCTGAATTCCACATACGACTGGCGTCCACACATATAGTTGATTATCCAACGTTTCAAACACGGTCGGAGATTTGTCCTCTCTATATCCTCGAACAGCTTGGCATGGTTGACGGTATCGAAGGCCTTCGATAGGTCAAGTGCCACCATAACTGTTCGGTTGCACGGCCTGTTCTGGTTGAGTCCTCTGCTAATATGTGTGGAAATGGCGTGTAATGCTGTTCTTGTACTATGCATCTTACGGAATCCATGTTGGTGTTGGGCAACTGGAAAACTGCTTCTCAACGACGGGAGGAGTAGCGCCTCAAGTGTCTTCGCTACCGGCGACAGGAGTGAAATCGGCCTGTACGATTCACCCCTGCTGGCATCCTTGCCTGGCTTCAGTAGCGGGACCACCCTGCCTATTTTCAGGCTTCAGGAACTATGTGGGTGGTTAACGACAAGTTGGGGGCTGATGTTAGGTACTCAACTCCGGGTTCATCCAGCTGCTTTAGCATTACCATGGAAATTCCGTCCGGGCCCAACGCTTTGGATGACTTAGCGTTATTAATGATATCTGCAACATCCTCCTTCGTAAATTGTGGTGGTTCCTCCTCAGCTCGGAGTGCCCTTATGCGACGTAGCACACTCCTTTTCGCCCTGTCAGTCTCGGGGTGCTCTATGAACTGCCGGTTAAAATAACTCGCGCACCTCTTTGGGTCTGTTACAGTTACGTCGTTAAATGTAACAGCCGTCCTGTCATCTTTCCTTCCAGGATTCGAGAGTGACTTAACCGTTGCCCACAACTTACTTGTTCCGGTGGCAATGTTGCATTGCTTCAGGTGGTCTAGCCACTTTTTCCTTTTGTGCTCGCATACTAATATGTTGCCTTCAAGGGTAAGCTCTCGCACCCTTGGGTCTTCAGGAGTAGTACGACGGAGCTCATCACGCTCATTAGCCAATACCGTTGCTTCTGCTGGGAAGTTAGGTCTTACTTCGGGTATTCGACCAGCAGGTATGAAGCGAGCGGCAGCAGTAGCGATGATTTTACGGAAATTCCTCTCAGCTACCCGTGGATCTGAGGGAGTGGGCAGCTCTCTGAAGCGGTGATTGGTAAACTCTCTGAAGCCAGGCCAATCAGCTTTCCCATGGTTCAGGAAAGTACGGCTTTCAGAGGTTATGAAGTCTGGTGGTCTGTTTACGGAGACGATGATCGGAAGGTGGTCTGAGCCTAGTGAAACGACGGGTTGCCAGGTTACGTCATTTATCAGACCCGGTGCCACAATGGTGATGTCTGGCGAGCTGTGGCAATCTCCTCTTATCCTCGTGGGGGCATCCTCATTAACCGTGCAAAACGTTGAGCTATCAATTTGCTCAGCCAGCGCTGTACCAGTCTGGTCATTACCTAGGACGGAATGCCATAATTCATGGTGGGCATTGAAATCCCCTAGTACCAGGCGGTTATTACCTTCTAAAAGCGGACTGATATCCGGTAAATAACGCGGTGTACAACTATTCATCGGCGGTATATAAACATTGAGCACCCTACCTCGGCAGTTCCACACTTGACTGCTACCCCCATACATTCCATGTAGACGTGCTAGCGCAGCATGAAGCGACGTAACTCCTTTCGCAGTACTCCTGGATCCTGTTCAGTCCTGAGCAGCCTCGAAAATGCACCCATTCTCCACATCCATTGCATCTCACCGAGACAGATCTGTGGTGGATGCGGATTCTGCAAACACTGCAGAACCAATGTCCGGGGTTACTTTCAATCCCGGCACTGACCGGAGCAGGCATTCCGGGATATAATGCCGCTCCCATGACAAAAATGACGAACACGAACATGTAATTGTTGAGGTGGCAGCCTCTGGTCGGAATCCATCTCCGAGTCAATCCGGTACAAAGAACCAGCTGCCGTGGGATTGAACGTTTGTTGTTATTCTTGTTGCTGTTTTGAGTATTCGGGAATGTTCGTTTTCATTCGTGAGCAAATGTCAGAAAGAATTTCAATCACCAAACGATCGTTGTAGCTATCAGTTGCTGACCATCAACATATTTTCCCTAAGTACGTAGGTGTGATATCGACTGTCATAATTTGCCCCCATCCCATTTTGAGGTACAGGCTCGCAACACTACTCTGCATCTCTTTAATTGCCTCGCTAAACCTATCCAACTCACTCCTGAGGATATGGTCGTGAAAGTGGTCACATTTTTTTAGTAATTTTTTATCTATCCTTCTAAAAACGAATGCAAATCAATTATAACAACAAAATAAAAACCACAGCAATTTTTGTTGTTTTTTATTGTTTTTATTGATTGTATTTTATTTTGAAATATATTAAATATGTGTTATATATTTTTTCGATTTATTTATAACTGATGGATGTGATTAAAAACGATACATTTACACTCGTTATTTGCATCGTTGTTATTTTTTGGATTCAAAATATAAATAACTGTTTATATATTTGAATTGGGATAAATTCTTTTCAAAAAAACGAGAGAGAAAAGAATGACAACTAAATAACTCTAAAAGTGAATTCAAATATATTGTTTATGTGGAGAAAGAAACCAAATATATATATATATTTTTCATTTTCCTTGGTAAAATATCAATGGGCTAAACATAAAGTATTGTCATCAATAAATCCATTTTTTTTTTTTTTTTTTTTTGTGTTTAATTAATTTTTTTATTGTTTATTTATTTTATTTTTAATATTTAATGTGTTTTTAATTCTTATGGGGAGATTTTGGTTTGTTATTTGTTATTGTAGTATATTTAAAAACGTTATAATATATAATTGTGAAAAGTTGTTTGTTTTTGTATTTGTTTTTATATTTTTAGAGCAAAGTAGAAATTATTATATGGAATTTGAAATCAAATTAAAATGTTTCCCAAAAGAAAAGGCAACTCAAAACAAAACATTTAATTGTTTTTGGAAATGTGTTCAAAAATAAAACAAAATTTAGTTCAAAATTATTGTATAAAATAAAATAAAAAAATTAAAATTAAAAAAAATGTGATCCCAAGAAAAAAGTTTTGTATTGAGTTGTTCTTCTCGTTCGTATGTGATTTTTTTTCAATTATATTAAAATTTTGAAAAATAATGAATCATTTAGTTTGCCCTTTGTTTCTTTTGGTTTCTTGCGAGTACATTTATGTTGCAATTATATATATATAGAAATTGTGAACATTTTTTTAAAATGTTAATTGCAAAAAAAAAAATAAGAAGTTATGCATATTTATAAATTAAGCTTTTTACAATGGCTTACACAAGAAAGAAAGATCGAAAAAAATTAAGTAATGATGAGAAAACGATATAAAAAAAGAATTATTTTTGTTCTGAAGTTTTGACATTCAGGAGAGTAGACTTTTGAAATACCACAATATGGGAATTACAAAAGATATTCTCTCCGAATGTCAATTGTGATGGTGTTTTTGTTGTTACGCTGAAATAAAAGAAAACACACACATTATTGAGAAAAGAATTTGAATTCTTACCTTGATTCGAAATTATTTGCAATCACACGTTCAATCCACTCCTCTGACGGAAAGAAAATTATCCAAAGCTTCATCGTTGTTGTCATTTCTGTCTGTCACACATGGAATTCTCTCTCTATCTCTCTGCCATCATTAAAAATACAATTTTGTTGCTCGTGTTGTGTAGAAAAAAAAGTTGTTTTTTGAGGAAGAAGAAATGGTTGTTTTGTTTTTGTTTGTTTTATATCCTAATGTTGTTGAAGAAGTAAGTAAAGACTAGCTGTTGATTTCAGTTTGTTGTTGGTAGTTTTTTTGTAAGTTAAAAAATAAAAATAAACTACTACTCCATCTGAGAGAAATCCAATTCATTCTCCCACACTCGATTCTTGCCTGCTTGATTTTCGTCTGATGTTCAGCAGCAGCAATAGAAAATATCATTTGTGGTTTCAAATTTGTTGCACCTCCTCTCTACTTCTTAATATTTCTTATTAAAATTGCGTCGATTTCGGTTGAAACCACCACCGCCACCACTATTGCGTGAACGTTGACGATTGTTGTTACCACCACCATAGTTTTGCACCTTTGCCGAATATTTGCCCGATGGTGGTGAATAAATTTTCTGATCACTTGCATTCTTTGTTTTCTTTTCGTCATCTTTGCCATTTTCGGTTTTACCATCGAATGTTATGGGTGCATGACGTTTCGAGCCGATTTTCGTCTAAAAGAAAAAAAATATTTGTGTTGTTAAAAAATAGAATTTAATAAGGAAAATAAAATATAAAAGGTACGCAGATTTTGGCAGATATATACTAAACCACCTATCGCTATATATACCAAAAACCCCCTAATGTTGACGAACCCGCAAACGTATAAAGAACCACGATCTGCGAAACTGCACTAAAAATGTGCGCACATTGTACAGAACAGGCGCAGTTTTCGCTTTGGCGGATGTACTCAAGATATTATTGCCTTACAGGAAATCCGATGGAAAGGGACAGGCGTAAGTAAATCAGACGATTACACACTGTATTATAGCTGCCATGAAACGAGACATGAATTTGGCTGCGGATTTATGGTCAAAAAAAGACCTCGTCGTCCCCAAATTCACTCCAGTAGATGAGCGAATTGCTATAATTCGCATAAAAGCGAAGTTCTTCTACATCAGTCTTATTGGCGCCCATGCTCCGAACACAAAGGTGAGCAGATCAAAGGCATATTTTGCGAGCGCCTAGAAACAGCATATGATCGCTGCCCTGGCCATGACAAATAAAATTCTGCTAGGAGATTTTAATGCAAAAATAGGAAGGGAAAATATTTTTGGTCCCATCGTCGGAAAATGCAGACTTCATTAAGAAACATCCGACAACGGCATGAGGTTGATTGACTTCGCGGCAGCAAAAAACATGGTAATTAGAAGCACCAGCATCTCGATATACACAAGACCACCTAGATTTCTCCAGATCAAGCTACGAGAAATCAAATGGACCATGTTGTTATAGACGGAAAGCATTCATCCAGTGTATCAATTCGGACCATTACCTTGTGGCAGCCAAGGTACGCACCCGTCTTTCTGAACAGAAATGGCACTCTGTACACCAAACAACACATGTTCTTTGCCTACGCCGATGACCATCGACATAATGGGTCGAACATTGCGAGCGGTAACAGCCACCTTTGAACAAATTGAGAAGAATTCTGCCAAAGTGCGTCTGGCTGTAAACGGCGAGAAGACCAAGCTGATGGTATCAACGCGCCAAGAAGTCCAGTACACTCGGACCAACTGTGGAACTTTAGGACTACAGCTTCCAGGTAGTTAAAGATTTAATATACCTTGGTACCGCCATAAATAAAACAAATGACATCAACTTTGAAATTCGGAGAAGGATTGTGATAGCCAACAGATGCTTCTATTGTCTAAGTAAGCAGTTTAGCAACAAGGCCAACTCCCGTCAACCAAACTACACTTTACAATACGCTGATACTACCCGTGCTGTTATAAGGATCTAAAGCATGGGTACTTGCGCAAGCAGATGAGGCAGTTCTTGTATTGTTTGAAAGAAAAATTTCGAAGAGATACGGGCCGTTCTCTGTATTTTCCGAATATTTAACAATGCCATATATTTTTCCTTTCCCAACCCTTTTGAACTTTAATGGGATATAAAAATTATTATTTTTTTTTTGCTTAAGGTGTATTCTATCACTTCTTTCGCTTAACCCATGATAGCTGAATTTCATGTTTAAAACTGGGTGGTGAATGAAAGATTACGTATTAGAATGCTAATATTTGATGTGGTCTTCAATGCGGTCACTTTCAATTGATTTTTCTTAGTCTTTAATTCTTCGGCGGTTTTTCCCTTAACAGCTTCTTCCAATTTTTTAATGTAGCTATACGAAAAAAAACAAATATAATTAATATATTTTATAAAATATACAAAAACA
>NW_026880244.1:0-29444 GCF_032173495.1 Musca vetustissima
AGAATTGGAATCCTGAAACTTATATTTTATATCACTGTGGTGGTGTAGGTTTGGGGTAAGTAAGAGGTTTTTGGAAATTCATACTACTGTGTACCAAATTTGGTACAATTTGAATTGTGGGTGAACTATGGAGTTGGAATCCTAAAACTTGGATTTACAATCACTGTCGGGGTGTAGGTTTGGGTTAAGTAGGAAGTTTTGGAAATGCTTCTACTAAATTCGGTACGATTTCAATTGTGAGTGAATTAGTAGAGGTGGAATCGTGAAATTTGAATTTGGAATCATTGGTTGAGGAGTGTACTTATGGAAATAATGTGTGCTAAATGAAAATTTGTTAAAATTTGGATTTGGGTGAACCTTTAGAGCTCGAATTATGAAATTTGGTACTAAATGGTACTCAAATTTAATTTATGGTCGATATTAATGTGTGGATTATTTTTTAGACATATGTAGTTTTATCTAAAAATAAAATAATATGTTAATACATTATTAAATATTTCCTACATTCGCTAACACAGTTGCGGGCATATGCTAGTATTAACATAAAGATCAGATATATTTCTTCATGGAATTTTATATTATTTCTATACTTCTGTACAATCGGCAGAAATTGTGCTCACACAATATTTTGTTTTTGAACTCTTCGAAAATTTCAAAAATATTATCAGTCTACATTATTTCAGATCAGAGTTTAGCCCGACAAAGATATCTTAAGGAAATTTTGATTTTTTCGAAAACGTGGAATAGGAGTGGTTGGTTGATTTCTCATAAATATCAACTTAATAATTATTGTTAAATCAACTTCATATCGTCTTTTTTAACTGCCGAACTTCAACATTGCGGCGGTTCATTATTCTGTTTATTATTTACTTTTTTTGTTGCTGTTTTGCTTTTTCAACTTTTGCATGATAAATGCACATTTTTCTCATGGTAATGGCTCAATTATTTTTTTCGAATTTAATTTATGAATAATAAACTGAGTAAAAAAATATACACAACGTAAGTCGTTCATAAGGTGTGTGTGTGGTCATGTGTATATTTAACTTTTAAATGCCATTGAATGGAATTACCTTGGAAATTTATTGAGTGAATAAAGAAATAGGCATAAATGCTATAAAGGCGGCAAGACATTAAAATATTTCGCTCTCAGGTTTATCATAATTTCGTAAAATATTGCGGACTTAAGAACTTTTCACTTTTGTTTGCCAAACATATTTTGTTATTGTTTATGTTTACCTCAAATATAAGACTGACGGATTTAAATTCTGCAGTCAGTATTAGTTCATTACTACTAACCCTCTATTGTCCGGACTATGGGGTGTACGTTCTCTCCACGTAATGGGGAGTTGATCCCCTCGGGCGTGAGTGGTGTGGGAACGTCCGAATAAAATGTTTGAAATAAAAATTAATTACCAAAGCTACGGTTGGACACATAGAGCGAGATCGATTCAACTAGTCGAAATACAGGGTAGGTCCTGAACCAATATTTCGTGGCGTTACAAAATCTTGAGATTACAACATAGTTGGACATTTTCCAAACGAATTGAACTTTGGGTTATTATGGAATCCATTACTGAACATTTTCAATACCGGTCCATAGATCTCTGCCGATATGTTCAATTTGAACATAACTTAAAATTTCTGGAACTATTTGTCATTTCGTTGGCAACATTTCAGAATATATATTTTCGTCCGATTTAAGATAAATTGTGCACCAAAGTCTATTTGCACGAAATTCTGCACAGCGTACTGAATTACGTCTAGAACGATGTGTGTTAAATTTCGTGAAAATGCGTTTATATTTAGATATAGCTCACATATATAAAGAGTGATTTGTTAAGAGCTTGATAACTTTTTTTTTTAAAAAACGCATACAATTTGCAAAATCTCATTGGTTCTTTATTTGAAACGTTAGATTGGTCCATGACATTTACTTTTTGAAGATAATTTCATTTAAATGTTGACCGCGGCTGCGTCTTAGGTGGTCCATTCGGAAAGTCCAATTTTGGGCAACTTTTTCGAGCATTTCGACCGGAATAGCCCGAATTTCTTCGGAAATGTTGTCTTCCAAATCTGGAATAGTTGCTGGCTTATTTCTGTAGACTTTAGACTTAACGTAGCCCCACAATAGTCTAAAGGCGTCAAATCGCATGATCTTGGTGGCCAACTTACCGGTCCATTTCTTGAGATGAATTGTTCTCCGAAGTTTTCCCTCAAAATGGCCATAGAATCGCTAGCTGTGTGGCATGTAGCGCCATCTTGTTGAAACCACATGTCAACCAAGTTCAGTTCTTCCATTTTTGGCAACAAAAAGTTTGTTAGCATCGAACGATAGCGATCGCCATTCACCGTAACGTTGCGTCCAACAGCATCTTTGAAAAAATACGATCCAATGATTCCACCAGCGTACAAACCACACCAAACAGTGCATTTTTCGGGATGCATGGGCAGTTCTTGAACGGCTTCTGGTTGCTCTTCACTCCAAATGCGGCAATTTTGCTTATTTACGTAGCCATTCAACCAGAAATGAGCCTCATCGCTGAACAAAATTTGTCGATAAAAAAGGATTTTCTGCCAACTTTTCTAGGGCCCATTCACTGAAAATTCGACGTTGTGGCAGATCGTTCGGCTTCAGTTCTTGCACGAGCTGTATTTTATACGGTTTTACAATAAGATCTTTGCGTAAAATCTTCCATGTGGTCGAATAACACAAACCCAATTGCTGCGAACGGCGACGAATCGACATTTCACGGTCTTCAGCAACACTCTCAGAAACAGACGCAATATTCTCTTCTGTACGCACTGTACGCATTCGTGTGGTTGGTTTAATGTCCAATAAAGTAAACTGAGTGCGAAACTTGGTCACAATCGCATTAATTATTTGCTCACTTGGTCGATTATGTAGACCATAAATCGGACGTAAAGCGCGAAACACATTTCGAACCGAACACTGATTTTGGTAATAAAATTCAATGATTTGCAAGCGTTGCTCGTTAGTAAGTCTATTCATGATGAAATGTCAAAGCATACTGAGCATCTTTCTCTTTGACACCATGTCTGAAATCCCACGTGATCTGTCAAATACTAATGCATGAAAATCCTAACCTCAAAAAATCACCCTTTATTTTCTACCGATTTTAGGTAAATGGTGCACCAACGTCCCTATATACCTTCCGATTTGCATGAAATTTGACATAGGTTACAGAATTAAGCCTAAAATAATGTGTGTTAAGTTTCGTGAAAATTGGTTCAGATTTAGATATAGCTCTCATATATAGTTTCGTCCGATTTGTCATAGGGTACTGTATTTAGTGTAGAACGATGAGTGTTAAGTTCGGTTAAAATTTAGACATAGTTCCCATTTATATATATATATATATATATATTATCGTCCAATTTTATGTAAATTATGCACCAAAGTCGCTATATATCATTCGATATGCAAGAAATTTTGGAATGATATGTGGTAAATTTCGGGAAAATCGGTTCAGATTTCGATGTAGCTCCTACATATACATATATATTCGTCCGATTTTACATGAATTGTGAACCAAACTATTAATGTTGGCCCCATAAACACGAAATTTTGCACAACGTATCAAATTGAGACTTGAATGTAGTTATTGCGTTTTCTTGAAATCGGTGGAGATGCAGGCATACCTTCCATATGAATTTCGAACGGGTGCCTGATTGAAATTAAATTTTTAACAGTGCGGCGTAACGAATAGCGTGTATCAATTTTGCTAAAAATCATTTTTCATAAATTTGTCCCATCTGTCCGAATGAACTTAAATTTAGCGTACGTTACAGAAAGACATGAGTATGTTCCTTCGAGGGAACATTGGCATGCAATTGTAAGGATACATATGGAGAATGTACCCAAAGTGGTGAAGGGTATCATATAGTCGGCTCAGTCCGACTTTACTACTTTTCTTACTGGTTTAAACGCGTGGCTGCAGCTTCCATATATCTTCATGTCTTAACATGACCACCCCTTTGCCATGATTAGCAGTAGTTTTTAACAGAAATGGCTATGAAATTGTATTCTGGCTTTGTGGAGGATGAAAAATATCTTCGCTAAAATGTTTCAATTTTGGTAAATGTTTTCACATAACCGCTCCATTTCAGGTATTTTGATGGTCCTAGGGGAATTTTCTAACTTGAGTGCCATTTAATTGTTATGTTCGTTTCATGAGGGGTAAAAATAAAAACCCTTCTCCAGGCCATATGCATTTCAGGTATTTTGATGGTCCTAGGGGAATTTTCTAACTTGAGTGCCATTTAATTGTTATGTTCGTCTTATGAGGGGTCAAAATAAAAACCCTTCTCCAGACCATATGCATTGCGATCGATTTGACCCATCTCATGTTGAAGGGTATAACATGTTAGCTTTTCTACTTGCATTTCATAAAAATATCAGTCATTCCGAACATAACAAAAATTCAACTGGATCTTCTTACCAAAATTTTTATACAAAATCTTTAGGAGTACATTTCGATAACATTTTAAGTTGTTGTTATTTTTTTTTTTTTCAATTTTCTTTTTTTGCTTTTCAAGACTTTGCCCTTGAACTTCACCTACATGGGAAACATAAATAATTTTGTTGTCGAATTCTTAGCACGTAATCAATGGCGTCAAAGTATTAACTTTTTCCTACAAACTACAAATTAACAATTTTCATGTCTTATTAACCCGAAAATTAACTTTAAATCATGAAAGGTAATGGAAAAAAGTTTTTCCTTTTTCTTTTGCGAATGGGACACAAACTTTGGCTTGTTCCATGTCAACGGAAAAAAACGAGCAAGAACATTTACAACATCTCTTTCCTGGCAATATCAACCTTTTTTTGTAAATGGCATGTTTAACATGAAAGAAGAATTTGTATATCACCATGAACTAACAACAAAAAACACAAACAAATGAAATTGTAATGAAACGAATAACATGTAATACGAATATAATTTAAGTAATATATATAGCAAAGAAATAACTTAATTTAATAAAAACCAAAATACATGCAAAAAAACAAAAACAAAGAGAAAATAACTCTTGTAAAAATTCCATAACGAATAACAACATTTTGTAAGATATTACTCGAATATTAATGTACTAATAAACTGCAATAATTTGTATACAAATTATGTATTTATATTTGAATTAATTATATAATTTATTATGAAACATATTTATATAACATAATAAATAAAAATTAGGAACTTTTGTATAATAAAATGTTTCATAGTCATAAGAGAAGGGATTATTAAAAAATGAGTTTGAAAATATATTGAAATGTAACGAAAACGATTCAGATTTTAGAATGTAATGGAAATGGCTTCTTGTTGAAGATATTGTTAAGGTGAATACACACTGTCCGTTTTGAGTGGATATTGTGAAAAAAGTAAATTCTTTGACAGTGTATTCGTTCGTAGGTCAGTCACATAACATTTTAATAACATTTTTATAGTTGTTAGGCAATCAAAAATCGAATTCATATTTAAAGATCACGCACCCCTCTTACGTGCACTGTCACTGTATTCCCAAGTAAATGTGTTGTAATATTTCACACAAATTCTAAGACCTTGACCGATCCTCATCAAAACAAGTATATGATTATTAGCGAGATATTCTTCCCTGTCTAGAGTCACCAGATATACAGGATATTGTACATATCGCTCATTTGCTGCAAGACCGGCATAAATCAAAACGATTTTTGAGTTAATAATGCATAATTTTTCCCTATATCAGACTTCATATTGTGTAAAAAATTCAGATGATTATATCATACACATTCTAATTGTCTGTCCATATTATGTGTGAGTATTATGTGCGAGTAAATTGACAACGCATTTTCTAAAAAATCGATTTTTTATACCCTCCACCATAGTATGGAGGGTATATTAATTTTGTCATTCGGTTTGTAACTCACCGAAATATTCATTTCCGACCCTATAAAGTATATAAATTCTTGATCAAGGTAAGATTCTAAGACGATCTAGCCATGTCCGTCCGTCTGTCCGTCTGTTGTAATCACGCTATCTTCCGAAGGAATTTCGATAGGGTGCTGAAATTTTGCATAGGGTTGTCTTTTGTTTGCAAGTTCGAAGATGGAATATATCGGTCCACGTTTAGGCATAGCTCCCATATAGGGGTATGGTTCTTGAGCACGTTTTTTCAACCGAATTCGCTGAAATTTGGTACATTGGGTTCTTATTAGGTACTAAATGTCGCCACAAAAAAGTATAAATATAGGCCCACTTTTTCTAGTAGCCCCCATATAGCGGTACCTCCTAATTTTCAGTATTTTGGGGGTTTTGGTCGTATTTTTCCACCGAATTGGCTGTAATTTAGTACTTTGAGTTCTTAATAGGTTCCAAATCACTCCACAAAAAAATTATGAATATAGGGTCCATTTGTTCTGGTGGCCCACCATATAAGGCTACCCCCAATTTTCGGTATTTTGGGGTGCTTGGGCGCGTTTTTCAACCGAATTCGCTGAAATTTGGTACATCGGGTTCTTATTGGGCACCAAATATCTCCACTAATAATTATAAATATAAGTCAATTTTTTCTGGTAGCTCCTATATAAGGGTACCCCCAAATTTCGGTATTTTGGGGTTCTTGAGCGCGTTTTTCAACCGAATTCGCTGAAATTTGGTACATTGGGTTCTTATTGGGTATTAAATATCTCCACTAAAAACTATAAATATAAGTCCATTTTTTCCCCAAATTTCAGCATTTGGAGGTTCTTGAGCGCGTTTTTCAAACGAAATCACTGAAATTTAGTATTTTGTAGCCGTATATGGAAACAAATCTCCCTACCAAAAATTATTAATAGTCAACCCCTTTTAGGTGTAGTCCCCATATAACCCCATTTTTTATATTAATATAATTATCTAATTTTTCCGCGTTTTGGGTTTGGTTCTAACACTCTGTTGTAATCATTCCACCTGCGAAGGATATCGAGATAAAAAAACTAGAACGTACGGTTCGATAATGAACTATATGTGAACTATATCCCGCATTAAGGCTTAGCCGTAGACCCTGTGTGGGAGGTACCAGAAAGCATGGACCGATATTCCCCAAATTCGGACTTGAACTAAGTTTGGAAGACATAATAAGATGGGATGAAATCACATTTTTCTGAAACGGATTTGGTCCCAAGAAACATGGGGTATAGAACCAATATTTCGATGAGGCACATTTTTACCGTGTGAAAGTGTATACACACTAATTAGCCATAAGGCCATAATTTTCTATAAAAAATAATGTTTACATAATCGGATTGTAGAAATGTCGGTATAGGTCCATTTTTTGCTATGTTCCCTATATTTTCATTTCAAGTGCCTGTCAGTATATGTATGGTGGAGGGTATCAAAATTTCGGCCCGGCCGAACTTAACGCTTTTTCACTTGTTTTATTTATGCCGGTCCTGCGGCAAATGAGCGACATGAACATCTCTTGTATGTGCCCAATGTGGTGAAGGCTATCATATTGTAGACTCCGTCTGACTTTTGTGCATTCCTTTTCCTGTTTTTATACCCTTCACCACACTGTGGTACAGGGTATTACGTCTTTGTGCGTATGTTTCTAATGGGAAAAAGGGGGAAGGAATCAGTTTCTGAGTCGATTTATCCATGTACGTCCGTCTGTCTATGTTAAATTGTAAACAAAGTGCAGGTTGAATTTATTATCCGAATGAGAGGAAATTTGGCACAATCATTTATTTGGCCCAAGGAATAACCATATTGAAATTGTGAAAAATCGGTTTAGATTTAAATATAGCTCACATAAATATTTTTGTTAGATATTTAGAAAATGGTGCACCAAAGAATTAAATTCAGGCCGATTGGCACGGAATTTTGCACAACATGCTAATGTTATTGTTAGAAGTTTGCTAAGTTTTAGATTTAAATCTAGCTCCCATATATACAGCTTCGTCCGATTTTTACCATATGGTGCAGCAAAGAGTCAAATTCAGACCGATTGGCACAGCGGAATTTTGCACGGCGTACTAAAATTTGGTTAGCCTAGTTTTATTGAACTCGGTTCAGATTTAGATATAGCTCCCATATATATTTTTATCAGCTTTTTAGCAAATTGTGCACCAAGGAGTTAAATTCAGTCCGATTGGCACCGAATTTTGCACAGCGTACTAAAATTTTGTTAACCTAACGTATGACTAGTTTTATTGAAATCGATTACGATTTAGGCATAGCTCTCATATGTATTTTCTTCGATTCCGATTATTAGCAAATGGTGCACCAAAAAGGTCGATTGACACGAAATTTGGCACATCGTATTTAACTTAGGATAGCCTAACGTATGTCAAGTTTTATTGAAATCAGTTCAGATTTAGATATAGTTCCCATATATATTTTCATACAATTTTAAGTAATGGAGCACCAAATAGTTAAATATTATCCGATTGGCATAATATTATGCGCAATGTATCGAAATGGGTCTGTAATGATGCAAGTTTTAATTAAATTGGAGATATAGATATAGCTCCCATATATTTTAGTCCGATTTTAGGTGAATTGCGCACCAAACTTTTTATCTTTTTCGACTTACATCAAATTTTGCACAACATTCTAAAGTTAGAAAAGCCTAACATGTGTTAAGTTAAGGTATTAAATTGAGCCTCGAATATTGCGTTTTGTAAAAATTGGTACAGAAGTAATTATTGCTTCTATATAATTTCGACTGACTTCATATTAATTAATGAACGGCTGTCCAATTGAGATTAAATTTTGAAAAACGATTTACATAATTTTTTCCCATTGTACGAAAACCACTCCAAATCTGCCCTAATAAAATGGAATTTGACATAGGTCACAGAGGACAAGTGTGTAGATTGATGTACCCAATTAAAACCCATTGTACGAAATTTCGGCGAATTTCAGTGCTCAGAAACCCAAACTGTCGAAAATTTGGTGTTCCCTTATATAGCGGCCATGCCTAAACGTGGACAGATATATCCCATCTTCGAAAAGACAACACTAGGCAATTTTTGGGCTATCTATGTCGATTATAATTACTCAGTTTGAGGAAAGTAAGGTATCGATCAAACAATTTCAGATTTATGCTCGTTGGAAGGATCACATTTCGCAGTGCAAAAATTATGTGTTTTTTTTTTTTTTTTTGTGAATTCAGTTGTGAGGTACAGTGTGTTAAAAATAAAAGTGAAGAAAGAGAAAATTCGATACATTTCACTGTTTTTCCTTGACTAAGGCGAAAATGCCAGCCAAGCTGCTAAAATTGTGAATGGTGTTTATGGTTCCGATACTTTAACAGCCAATTACGTGCAATTTTGGTTTTGTAGATTCCCTTCAGGAATTGTTGATGATGAACATCATCATCAAAAAACATTCTCCTCGCACAGGTAGGCCGGTCGAAAAAAATGTCGATAAAATCGGACCTGCATCTTAGCAGTCGTAACATCGCCCAGGAGCTAAAAATGGATTTATTTTTCCCAAACATAAAATATACTACGGAAGTACGGAAATGAGTATTTCGTTGAGTTTCAAATGGAAAAACAAACTTAATATACCCTCCATACTATGGCGGAGAGTATAAAAAGGTACAAATGTACCCGGTTATTGATCGTACGCTTAAGTCAGTTCACATATAGCAGACACAGTTCACATATTCAATTTAGTCCAATTTTATGTAAATGCTGCTTCAAAAATGCGAAGTCCGTTAGGCTGCATCTTTTGAATATAGCCAATGTAGTAAAAGGTATCATATCGAGCCAAAAAAAGTAACCCTCAAATTTGAAATTTTACAAAAGAAGGTTTTTTTAATAAAAACAGATTTAATAATCTGTTTTTTTTTTTTTTGAAATTTAGAAATAAAGTTTGCTTATAAACTAGTTTTGTTATAAAATATAGTTTTAAATTTCAAAATAATAGCTTTATTAAATTCGAATTTATTAAAAAACCAGTGAGCGGAGCAGTATAGTCGGATGGGGCCGATTATACGATACCCTACACAACTACCACGTAACTCTAAATTTCTGCGGATGTTTATTCCGAGTCTAGGTAATATTTCGCGATATTTGTCTCCTCTTGCCCGATTAGAGGTCAACAACACCGCTTCCTTACATTTTCGAATATTCAGTACAGTCCTTCTAATTACTTGTCCAAATTCCCTTCACGGTGGGTTGTGTTGTGATATTTGGATTATATTCGAGTCGAAAACACACAAAAAATTATGTTTTCGGTCCATTTCATCCCAAAATTTTAATCTGATCATCACCGAAAATTATAGGCGATGACCTTGCACATAACTGAAACATCATGGGAAATTTCAAAGCAATCAGCGCTATATTTCCGCCCTCTAATGTGGTAATGGGTTAGTAAATAATATCTGAATACGTAAGAACTCGTAAATATGTGAGTGTAACTCCCACATCCGATTACATACGACAATATAATTGGTATCAATTTAAAGGTCAACCGTTACTCTTGGATGTACTATCAACTTCTCGGGTCTATATCATGGTGGAGTAAATATATACGCCATAAAAACCTTCTCCTGTAAAATTTCAAATTTGAGGGTTACTTTTTTTTGGCTAATATGGCTCGATATGGCTCGTAAATACATTTTGAAAACGGAGTAACTATAATGTGGCATTCGGGCTTCTGGGAGTACTTCACAGTAAATCTTGATCCATTCTTAGCCCATATGAAGAGGTAAAGAACATTTTCCAAGTGAGTGTCATAAATATCGCTTAGTAGAATGTCTGCAGTTTAGGCGCATGTTTTTACATAAAATGTACTTTTCTATTGTAGGTAGTTTCTTTGCGCACTTTATGGACCTATACCATGGTAAATTGGTGCCTTGAAAATAGCGCAAATGATGCGTAGCATTTGTATTGGGTATATATACTTATAAGCTTGAAATGAATTATATGGAAAATACACTGTGACGTAGGTGTTTACACACCAAGGTCTCGTAACGCAAAGTTATATTTTCATTGGAAAATGTCTCGTAAAGGTCACGGAACGCAAAGTTATATTTTCATTGGAAAATGTCTATATGACCATCTAAATACCTTTAAGGGGCTGGGACTTTATATGGATGATATATACAGATATACAGATACAGATTGCCGATATTTATAGTTTTGGGTAGGACTTTGACAAAACGTGCATCGATATCAATAAAATATCAAATTCGAAACAATTCAGTTGAATAACATGTCCATAATCCCTAATTACTACCCCTACTAGCTCCTAGCAATGTATGTGCAAAATTTCAGAACTTTTTCGTAAATAATTCAAGCTCTTTCGTGATTTCAGCAGAATGTTGCAAAGACTGGCTAAATCGATATAAAATGTTATTATTAACCATGAATATTACGACCTGTTGTAAAGGGAGTTATAAATTTGTTATTTGAAGTTGGGTGAATGGCTGCTGCTTTGGTACAGCGTAATGAATTAGGTCTAGAATGATGTGTGCAAAGTTTCGTGAAAATCGGTTCAGATTTGGATATAGCTCCCATATAGATTTTCGTCCGATTTAAGGTAAATGGTGTTCCAAAGTCCCTATATATCTTTCGATTTGTACGAAATTTGGCACAGCGTAATGAATAAGGTCAAGAATGATGTGTGTCAAGTTTCCTGAAAATCGGTTAAGATTTGGATATAGCTCCTATATATATTTTCGTCCGATTTAAGGTAAATTGTGTACCAAAGTCACGAAACTTGGCACAGCGTAATGAATTAGGTCTAGGATGATGTATGTTAAGTTTCGTGAAAATCGGTTCAGATTTGGATATAGCTCTCATATATATTTTCGTCCGATTTAATGTCAGTGGTGCACCAAAGTCCCCATATATACATCGATTTGCACGAAATTCGGCATAGCGTACTGAATTAAGTCTAGAACGATGTGTTTTAAATTTTGTAAAAATCGGTTCAGATTTAAATATAGCTCCCATATATATTTTCGTCCAATTTTAGGTAAATAGTGCATCAAAGTCCTTTTATATGCTTCGATTTGCACAAAATTTGGCTTAGCGTACTAAATTTAGTCTAGAATGATATGTGGTGAGTTTCGGGAAAATCGGTCGAGATTTCGATATAGCTCCCATATATATGCTCAACCGTTTTATGTAAATGATGCACCAACGTCCCTATATATCCTTCGATTTTCACGAAATTTGGCACAGAGTACTGAATTGAGTCTAGAATGATTAGTGGTGAGTTTCGGGAAAATCGGTTTAGATTTCGGCGTATCTCCCATATATATTTTCGTCCGATTTTATGTAAATGGCCCATCAAGGTCCCTATATATATATCCTTGGATTTGGTCCCTATATATATCCTTGGATTTGCGCAAAATTTGGCATAGCGTACTGAATTAAGTCTAGCGAGATGTGTGTTAATTTTCGAGAAAATCGGTTCAGATTTAAATATAGCTCCCACATATAGATTATATTTTTAACAACGCGGCGTACCGAATAACGTGTATCGATTTTTTCTGTAAATCGTTTTCCATAAAATTTCCCCATGCTACGCAGGCGGCTCTAAATCTGCTCGAATGAAATTCAAGTTAGGATAGGTTGGAGAAAGAGGGAACATAGACATGCAATTGTTAGGATATATATGTACAATATACCCAAAGTGGTGATGGGTATCATATAGTCGGCCCAGTCTGACTTTACTACTTTCCTTACTGGTATTGTATTTTGCGATCGAAAATCCTTTTGTGGCAAAAAAATCATCCCCCTATTTTCAAAAATGTTATTTAATACTGCCACAATTTCTTAAGCAATTATTCGAATTATGAATATATTTCGACTGCAATTATTTAAATTTTTCTTATTGTCTTTCTTCAATAAGAAACACAAACATTTTTTCTCTAATCTGAGTCGATCTAATAATAGTAACAACAAAAAGAAGAAACTAAAAAAATCTTTATTGCCTAATAGTTTGTAAATAAATCTATGAAATTAAACCACTTTCCTTTATGGAATAAGTATGTAAATTAAAATTGAAATATACCACATATAATATATGAATGTATTCATATATATGTACATGTATTTATTTATATAATAAAATTTAGATATATTCGAATATATTCTATGTATGTGAGTATTAAAGAAAAGACTACGTCTAAAGTAAATTGTGTAGTGATACAAAATAAAGAAATGAAATAACAACAACAGCAAAAGAACTAAATTGAAAAATAAATAGAAAAAGTAGAAAAACTGATACAATTGCAAATTGTATGTAAATTTTGAATGGAATGTAAATTGAGTAACTAAAAGATAAGTGAATAAAATTGGATGTACACAGTAGAGCTTGACTATAATGAACACTAAGCTAAAGTTTTTGAATTGTTAAACAATAAGGGTTTAATAAAAAAACAACACATTCCCAAACAGGATCTTCAAAACTTAGGTTGTTCATTATAGCCATGTTCATACTGTATATTAGAGCAGACAACATAACTTTTGTTGTGGTTAGATTTTTTTTCATTTTTTATTCTTTTAATTTTTTTCTATTGCTAATAAAATTTCTAAAGTGTATGTAAAAAATATATAGCGTAAAATAATTTATATATAAAAAACAAGAAAGTATAATTACAGACAGCTAAAGAAACAATAAACCAAAACAAAAAACTGTAATAAATTACAAATAAATATACACACATATAGGCAAATAATTGAAATCATAATTCTAGATAAACAATAAAAAATATATTTTCCTTAAAAAAAATCAATAACAATGAATCAAAAACAAACAAATGGCTTTCATTTCAGATATAAAATTTAATTGGCAATTTTTAATGGTAAAAGCATGTAATTGAAAAAAGGCACTCGTCGCTCAAGGTTTGTATATATAGGTTTAATACCAAATGTGAACATTAAGTTCTTTATCATTCTACTAGTAGGAGGAGTTGATATAAAATAAGAACCAAAAGTTCAAATTGGAGCACATAATCCCCGAAATATGCATATATCTATGGGGATGGTCTCTTGCAAGTTCTAACCGCTTCAGTTGGTGACATTGGGCTAATTTTTCGCAAAACGGTATATATTGCAATCAGACTTATGATTGGCGTCCACGCACATCTCCAGCTGCTATTTATACCCTTCACCCCACTGTAGTAATATGTCTTTGTACATATGTTTGTAACAAGCAAAAGGAAACGAAATAGATCCATAGTTATACCCTTCACCACACTGTGGTACAGGGTATTATGTCTTGGTGCATATGTTTGTAACGAGATAGACACATGATTCCTTTAGAGAATATGCATAGAATCACTTTTTAAGTCGATTTATGCATGTCTGTCCGTCCGTCTGTCTGTCCATGTTAAATTGTGAACACAGTACATGTCGCATTTATTATCCGAATTGGATGAAATTTGGCATGCGTCCCTTATTTGGTCCAAGGACGAACCTATTGAAATTGGGAAAAATCGGTTCATATTTAGATATAGCTCCCATATATATTTTCGTCCGATTTAAGGCAAATAGTGCACCAAAGTCCCTAAATATCTTTCGATTTGCACGAAATTTGGCACAGCGTACTGAATTAAGCCTAGAATGGTGTGTGCTAAGTTTCGTGAGAATCGGTTACGATTTTGATATAGCTCCCATATATATTTTCGTCCGATTTTATGTAAATGGTGCCCCAGAGTTCCTATATATCTATTTGTACGAAATTTGGTATAGCGTACTGAACATAGTCTAGAATGATGTGTGTTAAGTTTCCTGAAAATCGGTTTAGATTTAGATATAGCTCCCATATATATTTTCGTCCGATTTAATGAAAATGGTGTACCAAAGTCCCTATATATCTTTCGATTTCCACGAAATTTGGCACAGCGTACTGAATAAAGTCTACAATGATGTGTGTTAAATTTTGTGAAAATCGGTTAACATTTAGATATAGCTCCAATATATATTTTCGTCCGATTTTAGGTAAATGGTGCACCAAATTCCCTATATATCTTTCGTAATGAACATAGTATAACCTATAAGTTAGATATAAATGCTGCACCGAATTCCCCAGGTTGGCCCGATTGATACAGAATTTTGCACAACTTATAGAAGTTATTATGAGATATCGTGTGGCAAGTTTTGTTGAAATTAGTTCAGATTTAGATATAGTTCCTATATATAGTTTCGTCAGATTTTAAGTAATCGGTTCAAATTTGGATAGAGCTAACATATTTTCTCCCGACTTTAACTAAATGATGCAGCAAGAACTCAAAATGTGGCCGATATTCTGTGACAAGTTTCGATGAAATCGGCTTAGATTTCGATATAGCTTTTATAAATAGTTTCGTCCGATTTGAAGTAAGTGGTGCACCAAACTCCTCATGTTTATCAGATTTTTATCTAAATAATCAACGGGCATCCGACTGTTATATGCTTTAAATTGATTTACATAATTTTGTCCCATTGTAAGAATCAACTCTATATCTGACCAAATGAAAAATTTAATATAGGTTGCAAAAAGATATGTTTATGGGTCCAATTTCATTTTACTGATCCTTCAAAAATGCGACGTTTGTTATATAGTCGATATAGTCGGCCCCGTCCGACTTTACTACTTTCCTTACTGGTTCATTTTAGAATACGCACAGAATAACTTTCTAAGTCGATTTATACATGTCGGTCAGTCGGTTGATGTTAAATTGTAAAACATTTATGGGTCACATTTATGAACCCAACAGCATGAAAATATATATGGAAGCTATATCTAAATTTGAACCTATTTCAACAAAACTTAACACAGGTTATTCTATACTCGTTTCAATATGCTAAATAAAATATCGTGCAAAGGGAACAGGATCTATTATGAACCATTTCTATTTCTTTGTAGAATCAGTTTAGAATGCTGCGCAAAATTTCGAATGATATATAGGTGCTTTAGTGCACCAGTTATATAAAATCGGACGAAAATACATATGGGAGCTTTATCTATATCTGAACCGATTTTCACGAAACTTATCACAGATTATTCCAGTCCCATATAAGAACGGCATACCAACTTTCCTGCAAATCGAAAGATATATAGGGATTTGGTGCACCATCTAAATCTAAACCGATTTCAAAACCAGTTCAAAGTAGTAAAGTCGGACTGGGCCGACTATATGATACCCTTCACCACTTTGGGTATATTCTTTATATGTATCCTAGTAGATTTATATCTATATCTGAACCGATTTCAGGCAAACTTGCCAGATACTAATTTATACGTTGTGTCAATCGGCCCAGCTATGGATCTTTTCTCGAAGCTTTGCAACATCATTCTAGACTTAATTCAGTA
Source organism: Musca vetustissima (assembly GCF_032173495.1). Lineage (NCBI taxonomy): Eukaryota > Metazoa > Arthropoda > Insecta > Diptera > Muscidae > Musca > Musca vetustissima. Next base: position 16,296 of record NW_026880244.1, read on the forward strand.
CCCTATATCAAAATTCGTGCAAATCGAAAGATATATATGCACTTTGGTGCACCAATTACATAAAATCGGACGATGATGGATATGGGAGCTTTGTCTAAATCTGATTAATTCTAGACTTAATTCAGTACGCTATGTCAAAATTCGTTCAAATGACTAGGGACTATGGTGCACCATTTACTTAAAATCGGGCGGAACTGTATATTGAATCTATATCTAAATCTAAACCGATTTTCAGAAAACTTAGCACATATTATTATAGACGCAATATATATATATCTATCGATTCGTGCAAATCGATAGATATATAGGGTCTTTGGTACACCAATTACCTTAAATCGGATGAAACTATATATGGGAGCTATATCTAAATCTGAACCGATCTTCAAGAAACTTTGCACATACCATTCTAGGCATAATTCAGTACGCTATGCCAAAATTCGTGCAAATCAAAACATTTCCAGGGTGTTTAGTGGACTATTTACCTAAAATCGGGCGAAACTATATATGGGAGCTATTTCTAAATCTGAACCGATTTTCTCGAAAATGTATACATATTATTCTAGACTTTATTCAGTACGCTATGCCAAATTTCGTGCAAATCGAAAGATATATGTGGTTTTGGTACACCATGTACCTTAAATCGGGCGAAGATATATATGGCATCTGTATTGAAATCCGAGCCGATTTTCACGAAACTTTGCACACATCATTCTAGACCTTATTAATTACGCTGTGTCAAATTTCGTGCGAATCGAAGGATATATAGGAACCTTGGTGCACTATATACCTAAAATCGGACGAAAATATATATGGGAGCTATATCTAAATCTGAACCGATTTTTCTCAATTTCAATAGGGTTCGTCCTTGGGCCGAATAAGTGGGCTGTGCCAAATTTCATCTAAATCGGATCATGAAAGCGACCTGTACTTTGTATACAATTTAACATTTACAGACGGACATGCATACATCGATTTAGAAAGTGATTCTATACATATTCTCAAAGGGAACCATGTGTCTATTTCGTTTCCTTTTACCTGTTACAAACATATGCACAAGTACATAATACCTTGTTTCACAGTGTGGTGAATAAAAAAAAGAAAAACAGTGAGTGGAGCACGGAACTGCTAACTCTAACTTTCTGCGGATGCTTTTTCCGAGCCTGATCAATATTTCGTGATATTTTCACCCTTTTGCCCTATAAGAGGTCAAAGTAACTCTTTCTTACACTGGCATATTTTCCGAATATTACTAATATTCAGTAAAGTCCTTCAAATTACTTGTCTACATTCCCTTCACCGTGGGTTGTGATGTCCGGCTTATAATTATGTCCTATAGATCGATTCGAAAATTAATGTTCCGACTATCTCATCCTAAAACCAGTGACCGGAGCAGTATAGTCGGACGGGGCCGACACAACTTCCATGAAAATCTAACATTCTGTGCTTCTATATTCTGAGATTTTGCAATATTTCGCGATATTTGCACACTCTTGACAGACTAGAGGTCAGCAAATGTTACTAATAATTAGTGGATTGTGTTGTGATGTTCGGCTTTTGACTCGAAAAGTACAAGTAATTAAGTTTTCGGTCCACTTCATCCGAAAAATTATTATCTGATCATCACCTAACATTTTAGGCGTTATCCTTGACCATAACTGGAACCACATGGAACATTTCAAAGCGATCAGCGCTATATTTCCGCCCTCAAGTGTGGTAATTGGTTACTAAATAATATATGAATACGTAAGCACCTGTAAATATTTAAGTGTAACTCCCGCATCCGAGTACCTACGACAATATAATTGGTACCAATTTAAAGGTCAACCACTTCTCTTGGATATTCTTTCAACTTCTCGGGTATATGTCCTTCAGTGGTAAATATATACTCCATAGAATAATTTTTTTTAATTTTTCACACAAAAGTTAGAGTCAATTTGACCCTCTAAATATTGACCGATCATTATCAAAACAGGCATGCTTATTCTTTGACCCGATCCCCTTCTCCATGCAAAAATTCGCCGTGTTTGCGCCATAATTGCGGCCTCTGGAGCGACCAAAAAAAACGACAAAAATAAAGTTTTTGGTCCATTTCATCCCCTAAATATTAAAAACAATAGGGGGTTTCATTGGCCAGAACCCATCCTACATGCAAAATTTCGTAAAGATTGGTCCATAACTGTGGCCTGTATCGTGTTTACAAATTATAATGGACAGACGGACGGACGGACGGACACACATGTCTAGATCGACTCAGTTAGTCAAGATATGACGATCGGTATACTTAAAGGTGGGTCTAGGACCAATATTTCGCGGCGTTACAAACTTTTGGGCCTGCACAAAGCTATAATACCCCGACAACATAGTTGTGTAGGGTATAAATATTAAATGATAATCACCGAAAATTATAGGCGTTGTCCTTGACCATAACTGGAACCTCATGGAAAATCGCTATCGATGCATTATTTAAACCCACTAGTGTGGCAATTGGTTAGTAAGTAATATGTGAATAGGTAGACACTTGTAGATATTTAAATATAGCTCCCAACATACTTGGTAAAAAATTAAATATCAACCACCCCTTTTGGATATACTGTCAACTTTACGGTCTATGTCCTTCAGGGGTAAATATATATGCCATAGAATAAACATTTTGTATTTTTCACACAAAAGTCAGGGTCCATTTTACCCGCTACGTAATGACTGATTTTTATCAAAACAATGTAAAATTGCCATAATTGTGGCCTCTGGAGCAACCGACAAAAATTAAGTATTTGGTCCATTTTATCCCCTAAATATTAACCGATATTTACCAAAAATATAGGGGTCTACATTAGCCAGAACCCGTCCTACATGCAAGATTGGTCCATAACTTTGGCCTGTATAGTGTTTACCTATTATAATAGACAGGTGCATAATACCCTGACAACATAGTGATGTAGGGTATAAAAGATAACCACTTTCAATTCGACCTACTGAATTTTTGTTTAATTTTTTTATAATCGTAATCAGCGTTATCTATTTGACTTAAGGGGATCCCCCCTCTCGGGGTCAAAACATTTCTTGATTTAATTCGAATCTACACTAATTCAAGAATGTCCCTACAAAATTTCAAGTGAAAATCTAAAGAACTCTTGAAGATATAACCGATTTATTGTGTCAGTATCAAGTGACGGCTAAAGGGCTTCTCAAACTTTAAATGCGTTTTCCCTTTTGCTATGGCGGGCACGATAACTCAAAAACTAATAACCCAATCGATTCCAAATTTGTACACGTTTCTAGTGGTGTATAGCTATATGAACTAGGATAAAGCCAATCACTTTATTTTTTAACTTTTTTGGTCAAAAATCGGTGATTTTCAAAAATATTTTTATCAAAGATCCGCCATTTTGTTAATTTTAGAGCGAAGTCAATAATCCTAGTTCATACGAAAGCCAGACATGTACTCTTTCTAACACCGTTGGAATTTTCGGATTCCGATGTTCCAGTGAGGAATTATCATACCCGCCATCAAAAATAAGGACTTTTCTTTAATCACAAAAAACAACAACAACACAAATTTTTTGTAAATTATTTTTCTTCCTTTTTAAATCTTGAAATATATATGTGCAAAATTACAAACCTTTACAAGCATTGGTATTCATTTACCAGCCCATTTAAAATCTTAAACATAAAAAATTGAGAATGGGGGGGTTCCCTTAATTCAGTTGACTGTGCTTCGGACAAAAGTTGTAAACAATTTGTATGTGTGTTATATCCGACCGATTATAACAAAATTCAACAAATCTCCTTCGATAGCCTATATAAAATTCCCTCTTACTTGGACAGACGTAGTGTCTATCATGGGCTACAAATTATAATATTTTGAAACTAGATCTAAGCATTGCTTCAAACCCCATATAAAGGCAATGTCCCATTTTCAAAATTTTACCGATTTTAGAAAATCTTTCAGTACGAAGTGGATGTAATTTGGCACTCGAAATGGATGTTATTTGGTAAATATGTACTACTCACCATATTTGTTGAGTTGTAATATTTGTAGTAATGAAAAATACTACTCCTTATTTCTTAACACTCCCAAACGAAGTTATACATATTTTTTAATACACCGTACCTGTGAATGGCAACAATTATAACAATACTATAGAAATTCATTTGGTTGTGTAAAATTTGTACATTACCTTTCATAGAATATTTTAAAGAACGGTATTTGTGCTATTTTACAATATTCAAATTCAATCATTGTATTGAAGAATTCAGAATTTCATTAAACTTTGCCGTCATGGCCGTATACCTTTACCATTCACTGGCTGTGAAAATGTAATCAATATCTATAGATTTCATTCTAAAGCACTTTCCCTCAAGGTAGAACGTGTATTTAGCTGGCTTATCCGACAGAACTTTTTCGTTTTTTAACTGAGAGTTTTCAATTTATTTGTAAAGTCATATTCCAACCATAAAATATGTTCCTATTCATCAACTTTCAGGCACAGTTGTGAGGTACACAAAATCAACAAAAAGCAATGGCAATGTGTTGGAACCTCCGTCCATGTACGAATAAACCTACATGTGAAATTGTTTTGTTTCCGCAAATAATAATAAAAAAAAAACGAGGAACATCAAATCAATCGACTGCAATGTACCATTGACTATTCCCAATAAATACCTCAATCATTATTGGTCGAAATAAACTTTTAATTGGAAATGTTATTTATTTTTCCTTCGCCTTTCCTCATTCTTTATACGGATCAATGCAATAACGCAGATATACTATGTTCATACATACATACAAATCGGTATGTAGGTCCCTTCACACGTTATGTCCATTGCAGTAGTGTACATTATTTTGCATTTGAATTGTGGCCAACCGAACCAAACACACAGACGTGCATACATGCATTGATATGTAATATGAAGTGTTTTGTTTCTCATATGTAAACAAATTTGTATGTGTTGGTGTGCCTGTTTTTTTGATTTTTTATACATTCTGTAGAAACACAATGTTTATACAGTAAATCGAAAAAGTATGCCACTAGCAATGTAATAACACACTTTGACCATCTATATAAATTTTTATGTAAGTCAAATTAACAGCAAAATTAAATATAGATTGGTCTATAATGAACTTTAGACGATTATCTATAAATTAATTATTAATGCATACATATTATAATATTAATTGAAGAATAAATTGTTAGTGGGAAATATTTATAATTTTCATTTATTAAGAAAAACCAAAAACAATAACAACGACAAATAAGGGACAACAGTCTAATGGAGCCGAATATATGATACCTTACATCACTTTGGGTCTGATTTTATGATATAACACAACAGTTCCAATGTTTGTCACATGGAGACAAAAGTTTGGGGCTGAAATGGCGAGATCGATACTGATTTAGATATAGCTCCCATATATATTTGTGTCCGATTTGAAATAAAGGGTATACTAAACTCCGCTTGAGACGAAATTTTGTATAGCGTACCAAATTTAATCTAGAATGAAGCGTGTTAGGTTTCGTTGAAATCCGTTCAAATTTAAAACAGGTCCCATATACATTTTCGTCCGATTTATATAAATAGTACAACAACGAAAATTGAAAATTGTGTTATTTGCACCCTTTTCACCGATTAGAGATCAATAGCACCTCTTCCTTACACTGACATATTTTCCGAATATTCCCAATATTCAATTACTTAAGGGAATTTTTGATGGCGGGCATTATAACTCCCCACAGGAACATCGGAATCCGAAAATTCCAACGGTGTTAGAAAGTTAAAATTAAGAAAATGGCTGACCTTTAAAAAATATTTTTGGAAAATCGTCGATTTTTTACCAAAAACCAAGTTAAAAATAAGGAAGATCTTCAGCGATTGGCTTTATCCTAGTTCATACGATAGCTTTACACTTACAGAGAAACGTGTAAAAATTTGGAATCGATTGGGTCATTAGTTTTTGAGTTATCTTGCTCGCCATTCACAAAAGAGAAAAACGCGTTTAAAGTTTGAGAAGCCCTTTAGCCGTCACTTGATGCTGACACAATAAATCGGCTATATCTTCAAGAGTTCTTGAGATTTTCTCTTGAAATTTTGTAGGGGCATTCTTGAATTAGTGTAGATTCGAATTAAATCAAACAAACCCCGTGAAGGGGGGGGTCCCCTTAACCAGAGTCCCTTGCCTGTGGGTTGTGTTGTTATGTTGTGGCTTATAGATCGACTCAAAAAAAAAAAAAAATAAATAAGTTTACGGTCCACTTCATCCCAATATTATTATCTGAGCATCATCGAAAATTATAGGCGTTGTCCTTGACCATACCGTTGTCAGTGCTATATTTCTGCCCTCTAGTGTGGTAATGGGTTACTAAATAATATCTGAATACACATCCGAGTACATACATAACTATAATTTGTATCAATTTAAAGGCCAACCACTCCTCTTGGATATACTATCAACTTATCAGCTCTATGTCCTTCAGGAGTAAATATATATGCTATATAATACAAATTTTGTCATTTTTTCACACAAAAGTCAGGGTCCATTTGACCCGCTATATAGTGACCGATTTTTAGCACTCCATGTAAAAATTCGAGATCTTTGGGCCATAATTGCGGCCTCCAGCGCGACCAGAAAAACCGACAAAAATTAAGTATATGGTCCATTTCATCCCTAAATATTAACCGATCATTACCAAAGGATCGTGTGTTTACAAGTTATAATGGACAGACGGACGGACAGACGGACACACATATCTATTTCGACTCAGCTAGTCGTGATATGACGATCGGTATACTTAAAAGTGGGTCTAGGACCAATATTTCACGGCGTTACAAACTCAAAGCTATAATACCTTGACAACATAGTTGTGTAGGGTATAATCAATAAAAAAAAATAAAAAATTTGAGCTAGTTATGCTCTCCGCGCTAAGGTGGAGTGTATATTACCAAAGGACAATTTGCGACATCTCAAAATATTCATCGGAGACCCAACAAAGTACACATACATAAAGTATACATATGTCGGTGAGTAAATCGGTCCCTCTGTTGAAATCGCGAAGGAAATGACAATACTTTATATAAGAATTTTGAACAGGCTTTGTTAGTACTCCTTGGATGTTTGGTATTGCAAATGGGTCCACGTTTTGTTGTAGCGGCTATATAACACTACACCTATAAAATATCTTAATATTGACCCACGCTTTAGGGTAGTCCCTATATATGGGTACTCTCCAATATTCGGAATGCATTTTTTGTTATTATTATAACATCTCTATACTCAACTTTAGTAATATTGATCCAAGTTCCAGGGTAGTCCACATATAACGGTATCCCCAATATTTGGTATTTTAGGGATTTGGTACCCGTTTTTCATCCAAATTGGCTTTAATTTGGTATTTTGGATTCTCATTGCATATGCACATACCAATTACTTTTAATAGGTTTGGTGGTTGTTGGTATGTATGGGTGAGATAAGGCTGGGTTTTTGGAAATTCGTACTAGGAGGTAACAAAAATACTAAAATGTACCCTTTGTATTAGGCAAACGAAAAAAAAATGGAATTCTGTAAAAAAATGGAATTTCTGTTCGAAAGATGTACAAAAGGGTTTTGGAAATTCGACTTATAAATGTACGAAAAACAACAAACATAGTTTAAAGTATATATATATTGAACATATGTGGAGTATAGTTCAGAAAATCGCACGTATGCGTATGGAAAGTACTAAATTGTACTAAATCTTGTACTATTTGCATTTTGTTGAGATGGAATCATAAAAATAGGAATTAAGATTACTAGTGTAGTATAGGATTGAGGTAACTTAAAAAAATCGTACTTATATGTACGAAAATTACTAAATGGTACTAAATTTGGTACAAGATGGATTTAGTGAACAGATAGCGCTGAAGTATTGAAATTGGGAATTATAATGACTGTTAGAGTGTAGGATTGAAGTATTTTAGGAAATTCGTACGTATTTATGTGTACGAAAATTACTAACTGGTACTAAATGTAGTGCAACATGGATTTTGGGTGAACGGATAGAGCTATAAAAACCTGCAATTTGGAAATAAAATTACTTTTGAAGATTGATTTGTAGACACAGCTTTGGAAATCCGTATTTATTGATACGAAAAGTACTAAGCGGCATTAGATTTGGTACAATTTGGATTTGGGTGAACGGAGAGAGCTCGAAAACTAAATTACTAAATAATGGTTGCTATTGTAGTGTAGAATCGAGATATGGAAGTATAGTTCTTATGTGTACTAAATTGTATTATATTTGATGCAACATGATTATACGTGAACGGATAGAGCTGGACTCCAGAATTTTGGAATTAAAGTTACTGTTGGAGTATAGAATTGAGATAGTTTAGAAAATTCGTACTTACGGCAACATGAAGTACTAAATGGTACCTAAAATTTGGAATGAAAACTAGTGATTGAATGTAGGATTGAGACATGGAGGTATTTTTGAAATTATGTGTACTAATTTTGGTACAATTTGGAATTAAATTTATTGTTAGAGTTCAGAATTGAAATCATGTTGGAAATACCGAATTATAATTACGATAGGTACTAATTGATACTATTTGGATATATGTGGAAGGATAGGGCTGGGATCTTGAAATTTATGACTAAACTCACTGCTGGAGTGTAGAATTGAGAGAATATTGGCAAATTATTCTTACCTCTAGGAAAAGCAATTAAAAAAAAATTGGTACAATTTGGATGTTGGTGAATGGTTAGAGCTGGAATCCTTAAATGTGGACTCAAGATTATTATTGAACTGAGGTAGTTTTGGAAATTCGTATATATAATTACTATTTGGATCTATGTGGAAGGATAGGGCTGGGATCTTGAAATTTATGACTAAACTCACTGCTGGAGTGTAGAATTGAGAGAATATTGGCAAATCATTCTTACCTCTAGGAAAAGCAATTAAAAAAAAATTGGTACTATTTGGATGTTGGCGAATGGTTAGAGCTGGAATGCTTAAATGTGGACTTAAGATCATTATTGGACTGAGGAGGTTTTGGAAATTCGTACATATAATTAGAGGAATCCGGAATTATTTCGTTGTTTATAGTTTACGTGCAAGTTTTTCAAAATAATTTATTTAAATAGGACATTAGGTATTAGGGTTGATCAGAATATCGCAACACAAAATTGTATCATCCGAATTGGCTATCATTTGATTTTATCAGGTTCTCAGGGGGTGTCAAAACATTCCACCGAAAATTATCAGTATCGGTTTACGTTTGGTAAGGTCAACATAGGTCTATGATTTGGCATAGATCCATATAACGATATAGTCCCATTGTCAGTATTTAAAACATTTATATCCGCCTTTTTCTATAGTAGATGTTGCAGTTTCAGTAGATTTGAGGGTTAAATCTTACTTTGGCAATTTAAAATTTTTAATAATGATAAAACTTCTTTCCAAATTTTTTTCAATATACTTCCTTTTCTGTCATCGCAGTGCCCGACAAAAGACCTTAACTGGTTGATCGTCCGCAACAACAACGCCTTCTTGTTGAATAAGCGTGATATCAAGATATCATTCAGCACTGAGCCCAACAACTTGACCAATGTCAGTTCTTACCGCTACAGTAGCATCGTGCACAAGAAGACCCTCGGTGTTGTACCAGCCGCCGACAAGAAGGGATTCACCGTCGTCATGAAGAAGGGCAAATATGCTCAACGTCCCGCCAAGAGCACCGTCAAAGTGACCATGAAGGCTGGTCCCAGAAGGTCTTTGAAGAAGTTTAGAAATCTTTTCACCGACAACAAATACCACAAGGACTTGACTCAAGCTACTTTGCGTCGTGCCTCCGCTGTGATGCGCTCCCAAAGGGCTCCTGAAGTCAAGAAAGCCAAGAAACCAGAATAAATGTTAGGTTTTTAAAAAACCTTTTTTAAAATATAGACGAACTATAATCGTTCGGGACGATTTAAGGAACTTTCAATGCAAATTTTAAATTGAGGTTATAAAAAATTTATCTATTACTTTATCTATTACCCTTTGAGGTAATATTGTCAATTGAACATTTTGCGACTAAGTGTAAACAATGTAACTGCATGTTATTTATACTTTCAATTTTCAAAAAAAAAAAAAAACACACAGAAAAAAATCCAACCATTCTCAACACGCCGCAAATTCGCATAAATATGGACATAACAACGTCCCTTTTTCCAATACTAATAGCCGCGTGTAGCACGAAAAGGGCACGCAATGCTATGCAGCAGCAAACAACAACAAGAGCAACAGTGTTGGAACAGCGTGCGGTGTTCAAATTGAGTTTTATGTTGTTTTTGTTTTCCTTTTTCGTGCCATAGTTCGAAATACCACTAGATTGATATTTTTTATTCGATTGCATTTAAGCGATGGACTTTTTCGTTAGTTATGCGAATGTTGTAGTACATATTAATAAATGTAAAAATATTTTATTGGATTTTAGTTTGTATTGGTTTGATGCAATATTTTTGTTTTTTTTTTATTTTAACACTTCTCACATTTCATTTCAAATGCATCCGAAAGAGAGAAAATTTAATTAAACAGAGTTTTAAGTTTCTGTATTGCCATCAAAATGCAAGAATTTATATTAAATATTTTACAGTATTTTAACTATAAAATTGTAGTAAATAAAGATTGAGATACAGAAATTTTCTATTGGTTTTAGGACTTAACATTTAAAAAATTGTGTTATATATGACTTGGAATCTTACAGACAGAATAATCGGTACAAAAATAAAGGTTTAAACATTTTATACCCACCACCGTAAGGTGAATAGGGCATATTAAATTTGCCACTTCGTTTGCTTGAAGTTGGAGCCAATTTGTTCGGAATAGGTTCCTAAAGATCTGTACCATTTACATCAAATCGTACGCAAAATAATCGGTACAAAACTAAAGGTTTAAACATTTTGTAACCACCACCGTAAGTTGTAGAGGGCATATTAAATTTGCAATTTCATTTGTTGGAAGTTGGAGCCAATTTGTTGGAATTTACATCAAATCGTACGCAAATCTATATTTGGAATCCATATCTAAATCTGACTCGATTTCAGCAAAAACATAGACCGATTTCAACGAAACATAGCACGTGTGATTTTAGACTCACCTTTGTAATTTGAGAATTTGGTACACCATTCACATAAAATTACTACAAAAAAATAATAGAAGCTATATGTAAATCTTTGATGAATAAATTTTGTCTCAGTCGGACAAACATTGGTTTTGTGATACACTATTGAAAAATAGAACTAATTATTTATGGGAGGTTTATATAAATTTGAACCGATTTTCACCGATTTCAATAGGGTTCATCCTTGTGCCAAATCTCATCCAATTCGCAAAAATTGATTGCTTGGTACACCATTTACATAATCTCTGACGGAAATACAGAGTGAGATAAAAAACTTCAACCAACTTGCTGTCATTTCTAGGCAATTCGTCCGTCAGCAGTTAAAATTATTCCAGTGATAGCTCATAATATTGTTTACAAACGTACCAAAGCATTTTGGTGAGAATTTTCAAAAAAAAAAAAAAAAAAAACAGTGAGCAGAGCAGTATTGTCGGACGGGGCCGACCATATGATACTGAACACATCGCAATATTCAATTCGGCAAATATTTAAAAATGAGCTCGGGGTAAAGCCATTGACATTCCAAAAAGAGCAAGCACTTACACCGCAACAGAAAGAAAATAGACTCAAAAGAGCTAAATAGTTGCTTCGCTTGGCCGGAAGTAGTGAACTGCCGAATTTGTTTTTTTCCAACGAGAAAACATTCGTTGTACAGCAGTTTGTATAGAAACAAATGATCGTGTTTACTTGCGAAAGAGGTCAGGTGAAAATGTGCACCTTCGGTTGGCCACGAGAAATCACGCGCCGGCCATAGATATGGTGCGGTCCGCCATAACAGCCGATGGTCGCTCGACCGTGGCGTCAGAATAAATGCCGAATATTGTCGCGAAAATATTCTAGAGGGTGTATTAAAGCTTTGGGCACGAAAACATTTTGGCCGCAGACCTTGGACTTTCCAGCAGGACTCAGCACCATTGCACTTCGCACACGCCACCAAAGAATGGTTACAAAATGAGGTTGCTCGCTGAATTTGCAGCACACAATGGCCACCAAAATCTTCGGATACCAATCCTTGTCTGGACTATTATGTTTGGAGCAAGGTTGGCACAATAAATACCAAAGTGTCGATCATCTTAAGCAAGAGCTTCGCTGGGAATGGGCCATAAAACCGCAGAGCAACTTTCGGGCAGCATTGGCCGTTTAAAGGCCATAATTCGTGCCAAAGGCGACCAATTCGAACAAATCGAAACTTATTCTAAAATTTGATGCTATTTCCGATATTTTTGCTTTCTTTCAATAACATTAAAAAAACTGTAAGGACAGTAGTAAAGTCGGACGGAGCCGACTATATGATACCCTTCAGCCCCTTGTGGTATATTCAACAAATAAATCCTAATAGACGGCGCATTTTTAAAGGACCAGTAAAATGAAATTGGATCAATAACTATGTCATTCTGCAACCGATCATTTGGTCAGATTAGAAGCTATATCTAAATCTGAACCGATTTCAGGAATCTTAACACACATCATTCTAGACCTAATTCATTACGCTGTGCCAAATATCGTGCAATCCGAAAGATATTAATGGACTTTGGTACACCATTTACATTAAATCGGACGAAAATATATATGGGAGCTATATCTAAATCTGAACCGATTTTCAGGAAACTTAACACACATCATTCTAGACCTAATTCATTACGCTGATCCAAATTTCGTGCAAATCGAAAGATATATAGGGACCCTGGTGCACCATTTACCTTAAATCGGACGAAAATATATATATGGGAGCTATATCTAAATCTGAACCGATTTTCAGGAAACTTAACACACATCATCCTAGACCTAATTCATTACGCTGTGCCAAATTTCGTGCAAATCGAAAGATATATAGGGACTTTGGTGGACCATTTACCTTAAATCGGACGAAAATATATATGGGAGCTATATCCAAATCTGAACCGGTTTTTAGGAAACTTGACACATCATTCTAGACCTAATTCATTACGCTGCGCCAAATTTCGTGCAAATCGAAAGATATATGGGGACTTTGGTGTACCATTTACATTA
>NW_026880245.1:0-29923 GCF_032173495.1 Musca vetustissima
AAATTATATAAAAATCTCATGCCTTAGATAGGTCTTGGAAAAAATTATTTAAAAAATCTACGCCTTGGATAGGCCTTGGAAAAAATTATTTAAAAAATCTACGCCTTGGATAGGCCTTGGAAAAGGTCTTGGAAAAAATTATTTAAAAAATCTACGCCTTGGATAGGCCTTGGAAAAGGTCTTGGAAAAAATTATTTAAAAAATCTACGCCTTGGATAGGCCTTGGAAAAGGTCTTGGAAAAAATTATTTAAAAAATCTACGCCTTGGATAGGCCTTGGAAAAATTCTTTTAAAAATCTACGCCTTGGATAGGCCTTGGAAAAAATTATTTAAAAAATCTACGCCTTGGAAAGGCCTTGGAAAAATTATTTTAAAAATCTACGCCTTGGATAGGCCTCCCATAAAATTATTTAAAAAATCTACGCCTTGGATAGGCCTCCCAAAAAATTATTTAAAAAATCTACGCCTGGATAGGCCTCCCAAAAAATTATTTAAAAAATCTACGCCTTGGATAGGCCTCCCAAAAAATTATTTAAAAAATCTACGCCTTGGATAGGCCTCCCAAAAAAATTATTTAAAAAATCTACGCCTTTGATAGGCATCCCAAAAAATTATTTAAAAAATCTACGCCTTGGATAGGCCTCCCAAAAAATTATTTAAAAAATCTACGCCTTGGATAGGCCTCCCAAAAAATTATTTAAAAAATCTACGCCTTGGATAGGCCTCCCAAAAAATTATTTAAAAAATCTACGCCTTGGATAGGCCTCCCAAAAAATTATTTAAAAAATCTACGCCTTGGATAGGCCTCCCAAAAAATTATTTAAAAAATCTACGCCTTGGATAGGCCTCCCAAAAAATTATTTAAAAAATCTACGCCTTGGATAGGCCTCCCAAAAAATTATTTAAAAAATCTACGCCTTGGATAGGCCTCCCAAAAAATTATTTAAAAAATCTACCCCTTGGATAGGCCTCCCAAAAAATTATTTAAAAAATCTACGTCTTGGATAGGCCTCCCAAAAAATTATTTAAAAAATCTACGCCTTGGATAGGCCTCCCAAAAAATTATTTAAAAAATCTACGCCTTGGATAGGCCTCCCAAAAAATTATTTAAAAAATCTACGCCTTGGATAGGCCTCCCAAAAAATTATTTAAAAAATCTACGCCTTGGATAGGCCTTGGAAAAAATTATTTAAAAAAACCACGCCTTATATAGGCCTTCAAAAACTCAAAAAAAAAAAAATTATAAAAATTAAATATCTGATGTTCCTCTTCTTTCAGGGCCTTCGCACCATTTTCCTGCTACCGGTCTTCTATATCTTGGAACGTTATCGTCTTGATGTCCTGGATAAATCGATGAACATAAACGACAATTGTGCCTATTGGCGTCTAACAGAAGACTACACGGGAGCTGAACCTCCGGTAGTTCGTACCAATGAAGATTTTGATGCTCCGGCCAAGCTGCTCATGGAGGTCGATGACCAATATACCACACAAATATTAAGCACGGTACTACAATATCAGCTACTGGAGCACTTCTGCACCGTGACAAATCAATATAAGCCGGGAGATCCCCAGAAATCATTGGATTTGTGTGATTTGACGGGTCAAAGGATTGTGGGAGAGAAAATCAGGTAATTTTTGGGGATTTTTTTAATTAAAAAAAAAGGAAAATTAAAAGAAACATTTTTTTCTAGGCAAGCCATGACCCTGGGTTCTTCGGTACCATTTAAGCAGGTTTTGAAAACCATTTTGGGTACGGATCAATTAAATATCAATGGTCTGTTGGAGTACTATCGTCCATTGTACGATTGGCTGGTGGAACAGAATCGCGTGGAAAATAATGAAGTTGGGTGGCAGAAGTCAGAGAGTAAGTTTTTTTTGTAATTTGTTGTAGTCGCTGTTTTTTTAATTTTTTCCTATTTATGCCTTCTTTCAGAATGCCAACCCTAATGTCCACATGAGCAAAGCTTTTGCTTAGCATTTTGTAAATTATAAAATATGTAGCATACTTTTAGGCTGACAAATGGGTATTAACAAACACAGGGTGTTTCAGTTATTAGAAATGTAGTTAAATATTATTTTTGTTGTTTTTGTGTAGTTTTAAATATAGTTAATAATAAAAAATTAAATAAAATAATAAAAAAATATAAACAAATTTAAAAACATTTCTTAACACGCCTTGTATTAGGACCTAAAAAAATAATTAGGACCTTAAAAATAATTTTTATAAAAATCCACGCCTTGTATTAGTCCTCAAAAAATTATTTTAAAAAAATCCACGCCTTGTATTAGGACCTTAAAAATAATTTTTATAAAAATCCACGCCTTGTATTAGGACCTTAAAAATAATTTTTATAAAAATCCACGCCTTGTATTAGGACCTTAAAAATAATTTTTATAAAAATCCACGCCTTGTATTAGGACCTTAAAAATAATTTTTATAAAAATCCACGCCTTGTATTAGGACCTTAAAAATAATTTTTATAAAAATCCACGCCTTGTATTAGGACCTTAAAAATAATTTTTATAAAAATCCACGCCTTGCATTAGGACCTTAAAAATAATTTTTATAAAAATCCACGCCTTGTATTAGGACCTTAAAAATAATTTTTATAAAAATCCACGCCTTGTATTAGGACCTTAAAAATAATTTTTATAAAAATCCACGCCTTGTATTAGGACCTTAAAAATAATTTTTATAAAAATCCACGCCTTGTATTAGGACCTTAAAAATAATTTTTATAAAAATCCACGCCTTGTATTAGGACCTTAAAAATAATTTTTATAAAAATCCACGCCTTGTATTAGGACCTTAAAAATAATTTTTATAAAAATCCACGCCTTGTATTAGGACCTTAAAAATAATTTTTATAAAAATCCACGCCTTGTATTAGGACCTTAAAAATAATTTTTATAAAAATCCACGCCTTGTATTAGGACCTTAAAAATAATTTTTATAAAAATCCACGCCTTGTATTAGGACCTTAAAAATAATTTTTATAAAAATCCACGCCTTGTATTAGGACCTTAAAAATAATTTTTATAAAAATCCACGCCTTGTATTAGGACCTTAAAAATAATTTTTATAAAAATCCACGCCTTGTATTAGGACCTTAAAAAATAATTAGGACCTTAAAAATAATTTTTAAAAAGCCACGCCTTGTATTAGGACCTTAAAAAATAATTAGGACCTTTAAAATAATTTTTAAAAAAACCACGCCTTGTATTACGACCTTAAAAAATAATTAGGACCTTAAAATTAACCGAAGCGGAAAAAAGATTTCCGCTTCGGTCTTGTGCGCATTTCCTCCAATTTGAAAGACCACGTTCCAAGATGTTGTCATCCACTTGGTCTTTCCATCTAATTCGTGACCTTCCCCTTCTGCGTGAACCATCAGTACGCTCGCATTTATATGCCTTTTGAGTGTGTGTTTGGTCTGGCGGGAGGTGGCCTTGCTTTTGAGTTACTTACTCAGACCATAATAGCATGTGTTGGTCATCACTATCCTTCTCCGAATTTCAAAACTGATGTCATTCGTTTTATTTATGGCGGTACCTAGGTATATAAAATCTTTAACTACCTCGAAGCTGTAGTTCTCAAGATCCACAGTTGGTCCGAGTCTACTGGACGTCGTGCGCGTTGATACCATCAGCTTGGTCTTCTCGCCGTTTACTGCCAGACCCACTTTGGAAGACTCTTTCTCAATTTGTTCAAAGGTGGCTGTTACCACACACAATGTTCGACCCATTATATCGATGTCATCGGCGTAGGCGAGTAACATGGTGGTTTGGTGTACAGAGTGTCATTTCTGTTCACCTTAGCGTCTCGTATGACCTTTTCCAGCAGGATGTTAAAAAGGTCACACGACAAACTATCAGCTTGTCTGAATAATCGTTCGGTATTGAAGGGTTCCGATAGGACTTTAACTGCTGACGTTGTGCCACTTAAAGTTATCCTGCATAGCCATATTAATTTTTCAGGATTGCCGAACGTAGACATGGCTTTAAACACCTCTGAACGGATAGGGCTGTCGAATGCGGCTTTATAGTCGACGAATAGGTGGAATGTGTTGATGTGTTTTTCGTTGGTCTTTTCCAGGATTTGGCGCAGAGTGAAAATCTGGTCAATTGTGGATTTGCCAGGTCTGAAGCCGCATGGACCAATAATGTCATTGGCCATTGGCTTCATTCGTTCACACAGCACACTGAATATAACTTTATATGTGATAGGAAGGAGACTTATTCCTCTATAGTTGGCACATATCGCCTTGTCTCCTTTTTTTTGTACGGGACACACGATGCTGAGGTTCCAATCATTGGACATGCATTCCTCTAGCCAAATTGTACGAATCAGCTGGTGCATCCTCCTTACCAGCATTTGACCATCAGTCTTGAATAGTTTGGCTGGTAACCCATCGGCTCCTACTGCTTTATTGTTCTTCAGCCGATTAATTGCTATTCTGACTTCATCTTGGTGGTATACACTCTATACCGTCATCTCTTATTGGTTCTGGAGTATCTTCTTCACCGCCACTATTTTATACCAGAAGTTTTTCAAAATGCTCCTTCCAGATCCTCAACACGCTGTCTGTATCTGTTACCAGGTTTTCTTCTTCACCTCTACAGGAGGATGTGCCTGCAACAAAACCTTCGGTTTGGTGTTTTACCCGCTGATAGAATTTTCGGACTTCATTCTGACTCCTGTACATCTCGATGTGCTCACGCTCACGTTTTTCTTGTTCTTTCTTCTTTTTTCTGAAAACACGTTTCTCCTCTCTCCTTTTCTCCCGATAATTTTCCATCGCATGTGTTGCTACTGTCTGCAGGGTTGCCCTATACGCTGCGTTGTTTAAATCAGTAGCATTGCGACACTCCTGATCGAACCTTGGATTTCTTGATGGTGGGTTTTGGTACCCAAGTGTTGCTTTTGTTGCAGTTTGTAGGGAGTGGACAACTCTCTGTCATTGTGCTTCTATATCATTATCGGGACAAGGGGTGCTTTCGTCAAGCAAGTGGGTAAGTTGAGCGGAGTAGGCCTCGGCTACCTGTTGTGTTTGCAGTTTTTCGACGTCAAATTTCCATGTTACATTAGATAGCACCTTTGCATTAAGACGGGTGCGTACCTTGACTGCCACAAGGTAATGGTCCGAATCGATATTCGCTCCTCGGATCGATCGAACGTCTAATACACTGGAGGAATGCCTTCCGTCTATCACAAAATGATCGATTTGATTTCTCGTTGATCGATCGGGAGAAATCCAAGTGGCCTTGTGTATATCGAGATGCTTGAATCTGGTGCTGCTAACTACCATGTTTTTGCTGCCGCGAAGTCAATCAACCTCATGCTATTTTCCGACGGTGGGGCCAAAAAAAATTTTTCCCTTCCAATTTTTGCATTAAAATCTCCTAGCAGAAATTTAATGTCATGGCCAGGGCAGCTATCATATCTAGGCGCTCGTAAAATATATCTTTGGTCTGCTCATAATTGTCTTCGGTCGGAGCATGGGCGCAAATAAGACTGATGTAGAAGAACTTCGTTTTTATACGGATTATAGCAATTCGCTCATCTACTGGAGTGAATCTGCAGACAAGGTCTTTTATTCTCCTATTAACCATAAATTCGGAGCCAAATTCATGTCTCGCTTCATGGCAGCTATAATATAGGGCGTAATCATCTGATTTACTTACGCCTGTCACCTTTCATCGCATTTCCTGTAAGACAATCATATGGGTTTTGTACTTCTTGAGTACATCCGCCAAAGCGAAAACTGCGCCTGTTCTGTACAAGGTGCGCACGTTGCAGGTGCAGATTCGTAGATCGTGGTCCTTTGTACGTATGCTGGGGTCGTCAACGTTAGGGGGGTTGGTTTTCCTTTTCTTGACTTTTTCATAGTAGGAGGGGTTTTCATAGTAGGAGGGGTTTTCCATTTTTTATAGTTCTTAGGGGTGAACTCGCGGCACATATTACCTCACTATTTCATCGGGTGATGAAAATAGCTCCCAGGTGACACCGCGGTGAGGTCAGTGTCCACAATTGAGATGAAAGACGGACCAAGATAAGCTATGTAAAGCCAATCAGAACCGTATCTATCACTCCCTACGCCACCCTTGTCCACGCCTTGTTGAGGGGCCTTAAAAATAATTTTTGAAAAATTCACGCCTTGTCCACGCCTTGTTGAGGGGCCTTAAAAATAATTTTTGAAAAATTCACGCCTTGTCCACGCCTTGTTGAGGGGCCTTAAAAATAATTTTTGAAAAATCCACGACTTGTTGAGGGACCTTAAAAATAATTTTTGAAAAATCCAAGCCTTGTTGAGGGACCTTAAAAATAATTTTTGAAAAATCCACGCCTTGTTGAGGGACCTTAAAAATAATTTTTGAAAATTCACGCCTTGTTGAGGGACCTTAAAAATAATTTTTGAAAAATCCACGTCTTGTTGAGGGACCTTAAAAATATTTTTTGAAAAATCCACGCCTTGTTGAGGGACCTTAAAAATATTTTTTGAAAAATCCACGCCTTATCCACGACCTTAAAAATATTTTTTGAAAAATCCACGCCTTATCCACGACCTTAAAAATATTTTTTGAAAAATCCACGCCTTGTTGAGGGACCTTAACAATAATTTTTGAAAAATCCACGCCTTGTTGAGGGACCTTAAAAATAATTTTTGAAAAATCCAGGCCTTGTTGAGGGAACTTAAAAATAATATTTTAAAAGTCCACGCCTTGTTGAGGGACCTTAAAAATAATTTTTGAAAAACCCACGCCTTGTCCACGACCTTAAAAATAATTTTTGAAAAATCCACGCCTTGTCCACGACCATAAAAATAATTTTTGAAAAATCCACGCCTTGTCCACGCCTTGTCCACGCCTTGTCCACGCCTTGACCTTAAAAATAATTTTTGAAAAATCCACGCCTTGTCCACGACCTTAAAAATAATTTTTGAAAAATCCACGCCTTGTTGAGGGACCTTAAAAATAATTTTTGAAAAATCCACGCCTTGTCCACGCCTTGTTGAGGGACCTTTAAAATAATTTTTGAAAAATCCACGCCTTGTCCACGCCTTGTTGAGGGACCTTAAAAATAATTTTTGAAAAATCCACGCCTTGTCCACGCCTTGTTGAGGGACCTTAAAAATAATTTTTGAAAAATCCACGCCTTGTTGAGGGACCTTTAAAATAATTTTTGAAAAATCCACGCCTTGTCCACGCCTTGTTGAGGGACCTTAAAAATAATTTTTGAAAAATCCACGCCTTGTCCACGCCTTGTTGAGGGACCTTAAAAATAATTTTTGAAAAATCCACGCCTTGTCCACGCCTTGTTGAGGGACCTTTAAAATAATTTTTGAAAAATCCACGCCTTGTCCACGCCTTGTTGAGGGACCTATAAAATAATTTTTGAAAAATCCACGCCTTGTCCACGCCTTGTTGAGGGACCTTAAAAATAATTTTTGAAAAATCCACGCCTTGTCCACGCTTTGTTGAGGGACCTTAAAAATAATTTTTGAAAAATCCACGCCTTGTCCACGCCTTGTTGAGGGACCTTAAAAATAATTTTGGAAAAATCCACGCCTTGTCCACGCCTTGTTGAGGGACCTTAAAAATAATTTTGGAAAAATCCACGCCTTGTTGAGGGACCTAAAAATAATTTTTAAAAAATCCACGCCTTGTTGAGGGACCTTAAAAATAATTTTTGAAAAATCCACGCCTTGTTGAGGGAACTTAAAAATAATTTTTGAAAATTCCACACCTTGTCGACGCCTTGTTGAGGGACCTTAAAAATAATTTTTGAAAAGTACACGCCTTGTCCAGGCCTTGTTGAGGGACATTAAAAATAATTTTTGAAAAATCCACGCCTTGTCCACGCCTTGTTGAGGGACCTTAAAAATAATTTTTGAAAAATCCACGCCTTGTCCACGCCTTGTTGAGGGACCTTAAAAATAATTTTTAAAGATCCACGCCTTGTTGAGGGACCTTAAAAATAATTTTGTGTATGGACCTTAAAAAATAATTTTGAAAAAATCCACGCCTTGTGTGTATGGACCTTAAAAAATAATTTTGAAAAAATCCACGCCTTGTGTGTATGGACCTTAAAAAATAATTTTGAAAAAATCCACGCCTTGTGTGTATGGACCTTAAAAAATAATTTTGAAAAAATCCACGCCTTGTGTGTATGGACCTTAAAAAATGTTTTTAAAAAATCCACGCCTTGTGTTAGGACCTAAAAAATAGTTTTTTTCGCCTCTTCTCTCTCCAAGTTTCATTTTACTCCCCATAAAGACTTAAGACACAAACAATGCTTCCATTGAGAGTTCATTATTATGAGTTTGTGTCTTAAGTCTTTTGATTTGTTTGATAGACTGAGTATTAAAGAAACAATTTTTTATTTAAAAAAACGTGTTTAAGCCTATTGAAGGACTAAAAATGATATCCGCTTTTTAGTAGGGTTTGTTGTAGACATCATCTTAAAATATTTGAAATTTCCATCTGCCAGGGGTGTGTCACGATATCAGTGGATTCAATGAGCTATCACGATATCTATTTAATGTTAATGATTCAGTTTGAAAATAAAATTATTTATATTTTTTTGTAAGGCAAATAAATTATTAAACGAGCACATAAGTGCAGCAAGTGATTTCATTAGAAATAAAAATGAAGTGCAATGAAAAAAAATAATGACAACAACAACAACAATGTGCATTATCATATAAACATAGACATATGGAATATTTAATGATAGAGGCAGGGGTTGCATTTTGTTTTTCCAAATTGGAATTTTTGCATAGTTAAGTGCAGATGAAGGGTTTAATTCAAATTCAGAAAAAAAATATTCGAGACGATCACCTGAATGCAAAAAAATATACAAATCTTTCGACTGTGAGAATATTTTGTTGTTCTAAAGTTGATGATGAATATTTTTTAATGATCATTAGGGAAAACTTAATAATGAGTTGAAATAAAATTTAATTTTTTTCAATTTTATTTGTTAGGTTATGACACATTTTTTTAAATGTTCATTTAAACCTTTGTTTTGAAGGTAGTTGAAAAAATATATATTGTTGATCATTATCAATAGATTTGTACAAGTCTACAAATATGTTGCAGTCATTTATAATCTGATTTTTTTTTTCAAAATGATAAATTATTTTTTCACATAGGAATATTGTTCGGAACAAAAGGTCTTATGATCTGTACTGCAACTTGATGTTATTCATTGAACTGCTAATTATTTGTTAACCCCTTAATTTGATTTAAAAAACATATATGAATCATGCTCACAAAATTTTTAAGGAAAATGGAAGGGAAATGATGTGTTCTAATACAAGGCGTGGATTTTTTAAAATTTTTTTTAAGTTCCTAATACAAAACGTGAATTTGTATACCCTACACCACACTGTGGTACAAGGTATTATGTCTTTGTGCATATGTTTGTAACAGACAAAAATAATCGAGATAGACACATGGTTCATCACTTTCTAAGTCGATTTATTCATGTCCGTCTGTCCCTCTGTAGGTGTTAAATTGTAAACAAAGTACACGTCGCATTTATGATCCGATATGGATGAAATTTGGCACAAGTCACTTATTTGGCCCAAGGACGAACCCTACTGAAATTGGGAAAAATCGGTTCAGATTTAGATATAGGTGCCATATATATTTTCGTCCGATTTTAGGTAAATAGTGCACCAAAGTCCCTATATATCTTTCGATTTGCACGAAATTTGGCACAGCGTACTGAATTAGGTCTAGAACGATGTATGTTAAATTTCGTGATAATCGGTTGAGATTTAGATATAGCTCCCATATATAGTTTCGTCCGATTTTAGGTAAATAATGCACCAAAGTTCCTATATATCATTAGATTTGCACGAAATTTGGCATAGCGTACTGAATTAAGTCTAGAACGATGTGTGTTAAATCTCGTGAAAATCGGTTGAGTTTTAGATATAGCTCCCATATATATTTTCGCCCGATTTTAGGGAAATGGTGCACCAAAGTCCCTATATATCTTTCGATTTGCACGAAATTTGGCACAGCGTACTGAATTAAGTCTAGAACGATGTATGTTAAATTTCGTGAAAATCGGTTGAGTTTTAGATATAGCTCCCATATATATTTTCGTCTGATTTTAGGGAAATGGTGCACCAAAGTCCCTATATATCATTCGATTTGCACCAAAATTGGCACAGCGTACTGAATTAAGTCTAGAACGATGTGTGTTAAATTTCGTGAAAATCGGTTGAGATTTAGATATAGCTCCCATATATATTTTAGTCCGATTTAAGGTATATGGTGAACCAAAATCCTTATATATCTTTCGATTTGCACGAAATTTAGTATAGTGCACTGAATTAAGTCTAGAATGATGTGTGTTAAGTTTCGTGAAAATCGGTTCAGATTCAGATATAGCTCCCGTATATATTTTCGTCCGATTTAATGTAAATGGTGCACCATAGTCCCTATATATCCTTCGATTTGCACGAAATTTGGCACAGCGTAATGAATAAGGTCTAGAATGATGTGTGTTAAGTTTCCTGAAAATCGGTTCAAATTTAGATATAGCTCCCATATATATTTTCGTCCGATTTAAGGTATTTGGTGCACTAATGTCCCTATATATCTTTCGATTTGCACGAAATTTGGTATAACCTACTAAATTAAGTCTAGAATGATGTGTGTTAAGTTTCGTGAACATCGGTTTACATTTATATATAGCTCCCATATATATTTTCGTCCGATTTTATGTAAATGGTGCGCCAAAGTCCCTATCTATTTTTCGATATGCACGAAATTTGGTACAGCGTACTGAATTAAGTCTAGAACGATGTATGTTAAATTTCGTGAAAATCGGTTGAGATTTAGACATAGCTCCCATATATATTTTCGTCCGATTTTAGGTAAATAGTGCATCAAAGTTCCTATATATTATTCGATTTGCACCAAAATTGGCACTGCGTACTGAATTAAGTCTAGAACGATGTGTGTTAAATTTCGTGAAAATCGGTTGAGATTTAGATATAGCTCCCATATATATTTTCGTCCGATTTTAGGTAAATGGTGCACCAAAGCCCCAATATATCATTCGAAATTTGGCATATTCGAAATTTGGCCAAATTAAGTCTAGAATGAGGTGTGTTAAGTTTCGTTAAAATCAGTTGAGATTTAGATATAGCTCCCGTATATAGTTTCGCCCTATTTTAGGTAAATAGATATAGCCTCTATATCTGACCAAATGAAAAATTTAGTATCGGCTGCAGTATGACATGTTTATGGATCCAATTTCATTTTACTGGAGCTTTAAAAATGTGACGTCTGTTAGGAGACTATGTAGAATATACCCAAAGTGGTGAAGGGTCCAGGCCCAGTCCGACTTTACTACATTCCTTACTGGTTTAAAAATTATTTTTGAGGTCCTAATACATGGCGTGGATTTTTTAAATATTATTTTTAAGGCGATATTATTATTTTTTAATTTTCCATTCCTTGCCTCTGCCATAATCTAGTCTATAGAACCAGAACCATAATCTAATCAAGTTTTTTTCGAGATGAATTTACAATTTTTTTTACCTGCATATATAATTAGTTAACGCTTCATGCACTCACTCCTACATACTTGTACATACATACATTGATGTTTACATATGAGTTTCGATGTTGCAGATTTTTTCTTCTTCTTCTGGTTTATATTAAAATTAATAGCTGGAACTAATTTTTGTTGTTTGCTACTGCTGCTCATAATGGCCAAAGCCAAGGTCACGAGTTTCCGCCAAATAAAAATGTCATTGAGCAGATTTAACATTTTAAGTTAATGCACTAAAATTCGGTGGTGCATAAGATATGGCAGATGGAGGTGAACTCAGGTGTGGATAAATTTATTTTTTGAAAAAAAAGATTTCCATGATGATAAGGAAATAAAGAATTATTTATGAATAAAATTAAAAAAAAAAATAATTTATTTTCAAGTGGAACGAAGAATGTGCAATTTTTAAATTTAATTAAAAAATGTCTTTAAATTAAAAATATATATTTTTAAAAATCGACGACGTATGGATGACCAATAAAAATATTTTGTTTTTTTTTTTAAATCCATGCCTTATGGATGAACCATAAAAATATATTTTTTTAATCCACGCCTATGGTAGAAGTCTAAAAATATATTGTAATAAATCCACGCCTATGGAAGCCCAAAAATATTTTTTAAAAAACCTACGCCCTGTATAAATGCTACTTATTGGAACCCATTCAGCATCCCACTTAAATCTATTTAAATATCGAATGTAAAAATAATGGATCCCGACAATAAAATTCCTGAAAATGAATCATTTAATTATTATTGTTATTGTGGCGAATGAAAGACTCCCCCGAAAACGAAGTTAAGGGGACCCCCCCCATTCTCGGGGTCAAAATTTTTTTTGATTTAATTCGATTCTACACTAATTCAAGAATGTCTCTACAAAATTTCAAGTGAAAATCTCAAGAACTCTTGAAGATATAGCCGATTTATTGTGTCAGCATCAAGTGACGGCTAAAGGGCTTCTCAAACTTTAAACGCGTTTTTCTCTTTTGCGAATGGCGGGCACGATAACTCAAAAACTAATAATCCAATCGGTTTCAAATTTTGACACGTTTCTCTGGGAGTGTGTAGCTCTCGTATGAACTAGGATAAAGCCAATCGGTGAAGATCTTCCTTATTTTTTAACTTAGTTTGTGGTAAAAAATAGGCGATTTTCCAAAAAAAAATTTTCAAAGTTCCGCCATTTTGTTAATTGTTGTGCGAAGTAAATAATCCTAGTTCATACGAGAGCCAGACATGTCCTCTTTCTAGCACCGTTGGAATTTTCGGATTCCGATGTTTCAGTGAGGAGTTATCATGCCCGCCATCGAAAATATGGACTTTACTTTGAACACAAAAAACAACAACAAAACAACAACAACAAATTTTGGTAAATTATTTTTCTTCCTTTTTAAATCTTCAAATATATATGTGCCAAGTTACAAACCTTAACAACCATTGGTATTCATTTACCAGCCCATTTAAAATCTTAAAAATAAAGAATCGAGAATGGGGGGGGTTCCCTTAACTGATTTGAGTGGCACTTAGTTTGCAATAAACAACAGGGTGGTCGTATAATTATATAATTTCTATATTACACCTGTAGCTGAGGCATACATACGTACATACTTACAAAGACTTGTGGAAGTAGATAGCAGCAAAAAATGAGCTAAGAAACTTGAATGGAACAAAACAAATCGTAAACATTTTTTTAATTTCATTCTGTTATCGGTTAAGTGGGCACAGTGGGATAAAAGAAATACATTTTATTTAATTTAAATAATTGTTTTCTTAGACATATATAAGGCGTGGATTTTTTAAATAATTTTTTCCAAGGCCTATCCAAGGCGTAGATTTTTTAAATCATTTTTTTCAAGGCCTACCTATCCAAGGAGTAGATTTTGTAAATAATTTTTTTCAAGGCCTACCTATCCAAGGCGTAGATTCTTTAAATCATTTTTTCCAAGGCCTATCCAAGGCGTAGATTTTTTAAATAATTTTTTCCAAGGCCTATCCAAGGCGTAAATTTTTTAAATAATTTTTTCCAAGGCCTATCCAAGGCGTAGATTTTTTAAATAATTTTTTCCAAGGCCTATCCAAGGCGTAGATTTTTTAAATAATTTTTTCCAAGGCCTATCCAAGGCGTAGATTTTTTAAATAATTTTTTCCAAGGCCTATCCAAGGCGTAGATTTTTTAAATAATTTTTTCCAAGGCCTATCCAAGGCGTAGATTTTTTAAATAATTTTTTCCAAGGCCTATCCAAGGCGTAGATTTTTTAAATAATTTTTTCCAAGGCCTATCCAAGGCGTAGATTTTTTAAATAATTTTTTCCAAGGCCTATCCAAGGCGTAGATTTTTTAAATAATTTTTTCCAAGGCCTATCCAAGGCGTAGATTTTTTAAATAATTTTTTCCAAGGCCTATCCAAGGCGTAGATTTTTTAAATAATTTTTTCCAAGGCCTATCCAAGGCGTAGATTTTTTAAATAATTTTTTCCAAGGCCTATCCAAGGCGTAGATTTTTTAAATAATTTTTTCCAAGGCCTATCCAAGGCGTAGATTTTTTAAATAATTTTTTCCAAGGCCTATCCAAGGCGTAGATTTTTTAAATAATTTTTCCAAGGCCTATCCAAGGCGTAGATTTTTTAAATAATTTTTTCCAAGGCCTATCCAAGGCGTAGATTTTTTAAATAATTTTTTCCAAGGCCTATCCAAGGCGTAGATTTTTTAAATAATTTTTTCCAAGGCCTATCCAAGGCGTAGATTTTTTAAATAATTTTTCCAAGGCCTATCCAAGGCGTAGATTTTTTAAATAATTTTTTCCAAGGCCTATCCAAGGCGTAGATTTTTTAAATAATTTTTTCCAAGGCCTATCCAAGGCGTAGATTTTTTAAATAATTTTTTCCAAGGCCTATCCAAGGCGTAGATTTTTTAAATAATTTTTTCCAAGGCCTATCCAAGGCGTAGATTTTTTAAATAATTTTTTCCAAGGCGTAGATTTTTTAAATAATTTTTTCCAAGGCGTAGATTTTTTAAATAAGGCCTATCCAAGGCGTAGATTTTTTAAATAATTTTTTCCAAGGCCTATCCAAGGCGTAGCTTTTTTACTAATTTTTTCCAAGGCCTATCCAAGGCGTAGATTTTGTTACTAATTTTTTCCAAGGCCTATCTAAGGCGTAGATTTTTTTTACTAATTTTTTCCAAGGCCTATCCAAGGCGTAGATTTTTTAAACAATTTTTTCCAAGACATATTCAAGTCGTAGATTTTTTAAATATTTTTTCCAAGGCATAGATTTTTCAAATTTTAATTTTAATATAAATTTTAATATTGAACCACTGTGCCTCATCACCCTCTTTGCGATTGCACCCACCATTTCAAATACTTTGTTTCTGTCATCAATACCCGTAGCTTTGCAACACATACATACACATGTTAGTGTGTATTTGCTTCAGTGTGGAAACAACCTGACAACTCACCTGACCTCTGACTGTGTGAACTAAACAAAAACAAAATAAAAAACCCAAGATAACAACAACATCGAATTCCGACTTACATGCAACCGAACGAACAACAATAAAAAATCATAACAAGCATTTCGGATGTTTGGTTAACACTTTTCCGATGATGGCTGGTAGCTGGTAGTAAACATGGCCAGTTAACAAATAAACGTTTACGATGCGGGGGGATAGAAATGTTGAGATTTTTATTGTTGTTGGAAAACCCAATCTAAATTTTGTTGTAACTCCATTGTCATCTGATGTTGCATGTGTGTGTTGAGGCATCATTGAATGACAACCGAAGCAACAACATCAATCGAGGCACGCATCTTATTCAACAATTTTGTTGTTGTTGTTGGTGGTGACCCAATTTTTTCCCGTCTTGAAGAAAATTGCCTATTTTTTGAAATTTAGAGGTTAATGCAATTAACATTAAGTGGGTCCCACATGTCATAGGGGAGGGGACTTGTGTATTATACATGGTCGGAAAATCTGCATAGCCCGACTGCTGGTCATATTGACAAATATTCGCTATGGAGAGTTATCAACAATTATTGTTAATTGTTTTTGTGTTTTGTTGTTGTTGTTGTTGTGGTTTTGTTTTATTGTCAAACTTTACAAAATATTTTAATTGTGGGAAAAATTGAAAAATCTATTTTTAAAACCAGTAAGGAAAGTAGTAAAGTCGGACTGGGCCGACTATATGATACCCTTCACCACTTTGGGTATATTGTACATATGTATCCTAACAGACGTCGCCTTTTCGAAGGAACATTGACATGACATTTTCTCATAACTTAACACACGAGCTATGGTAGGGACAGATTTCCATCTCAAAGGCACGAAAATTACCATGAACATGCAGAAACTTGGCACATATCATTCGGGACCTAATTCAGTATTCTATCCCAAATTTCGTCCAAATCGAAAGATATATAGGGACTTTGGTGCCTCATTTACCTTAAATCGGACGAAAATATATATGGGAGCTATATCTAAATCTGAACCGATTTTTCCCAACTTCAATTGGGTTCGTCCTTGGGCCAAACAAATGAGTTGTACCAAATTTCATCCAAATCGGATTATAAATGCAACCTGTACGCGGTGTCAACTTTGGTAGATATAGTAGATCAGATAATTACGCCCTGTATTATAGCTGCCATGAAAAGAGACGTGAATTTGGCTGCGGATTTATGGTTAACAGGAGAATAAAAGACCTCGTCGCCAGATTTACTCCAGTAGATAAGCGAATTGCTATAATCCGTATAAAAGCGAAGCTCTTCTACATCAGTCTTATTTGCGCCCATGCTCCGACCGAAGCTAAAAATGAACAGACCTAAGACATATTTTACGACCGCCTAGAAACTGCATATGACCGTTGTCCTGGCCATGACATTAACATTCTGCCAGGAGATTTTAATGCAAAAATCGGAAGAGAAAATATCTTTGGCGCCACCGTCGGAAAATTCAGCCTTCATGAAGAAACATCCGACAACGGCATGAGGCTGATTGACTTCGCGGCAGCAAAAAGCGTGGTAGTTAGCAGCACCAGATTCAAGCATCTCGACATACACAATGCCATCTGGATCTCTCCTGAGCAAGCAACGAGAAATCAAATTGATCATGTTGTGATGGATGGAATGCATTCATCCAGTGTTTTAGACGTCCGATCGATTCGAGGAGCGAATATCGATTCGGACCATTACCTTGTGGCAGCCAAGGTACGAACCTGTCTTAATGTAGCAGCAAAGGTGCGATCTAACACAACACGGAAATTCGACGTCGACTCCGCTCAAATTACCCATCTGCTTGAAGAAAGCAGTTCTTGTCCCGATGCCGAGAATGCCTGGTATAGAAGCACAATGGCAAATAATTGTCCACTCTCTACAAATAGCAGCAAAAGGAACACTTGGGTACCAAAAACCACCACCAAGAAACCCATGGTACGATCAGGAGTATCGTAATGCTACTGATGTGAAAAACGCAGCGTATAGGTTAACCCTGCAGACAGTAGCAACACGTAACGTGATGGAGAATTATCGCGAGAAAAGGAGAGAGGAGAAACGTGTTTTCAGAAAAAAGAAGAAAGAACAAGAAAAATGTGAGCAAATCGAGATCTACAGGAGTCAGAATGAAGTCCGGAAATCTTACCAACGAGTAAAACACCAAACCGAAGGCTTTGGCGCTGGCACATTCTCCTGTAGAGATGAAGAAGGAAACCTGGTGACAGATACAGACAGCGTGCTGAGGATCTGGAAGGAGCATTTTGAAAAACTTCTGGTATTAAATAGTAGCGGTGAAGAGGATACCCCAGAACCAATAATAGATGACGGTATAGGGTGTGGTATACACCAAGATGAGGTCATAAAATCAATTAATCGGCTCAAGAACAGCAGGAGTCGATGGGTTACCAGCCGAACTATTCAAGACTGGTGGCCAGATGCTGGTCAGGAGCATGCACCAGCTGATTAGTACAATTTGGCTAGAAGATAGCATGCCCAATGATTTCAACCTCAGCATACTGTGTCCCGTGCACAAAAAAGGAGGCAAGACGATATGTGCCAACTATAGAGGAATAAGTCTCCTTCCCATCGCATATCCAGTGTGCTGTGTGAACGATTGAAGCCAATGGTCAATGACATTATTGGACCATACCAATGCGGCTTCAGACCTGGCAAATCCACCATTGACGATGTTTTCACTCTGCACCAAATCCTGGAAAAGACCCACGAAGAGCACATCGACACATACCACCTATTCGTCGACTATATATCCGTATTCGACAGCCCTATCCCTTCAGAGGTGTAAGAAGCCATGTCTGCGTTTGGCATTCCTGCAAAATTAATTCGGCTATGTAGGATAACTTTAACAGGTACAAGATCAGCAGTTAAAGTCGGAAAGGACCTCTCGGAGCCCTTTAATACCGAACGAGGATTCAGACAAGGTGACAGTTTGTCGTGTGATCTTTTTAACATTCTACTGGAAAAGGTCATACGAGAGGCAAAAGTGAACAGAAATGACACTCTGTACACCAAACAACACATGTTACTCGCCTACGCCGATGACATCGACATAATGCGCCGAACATTGAGAACGGTAACAGCCACCTTTGAACAAATTGAGAAGGAGACTGCCAAAGTGGGTCTGGCAGTAAACGGCGAGAAGACCAAGCTGATGGTATCAACGCGAAAGACATCCTGTAGACTCGGACCACCTGTTGAAGTGGAGAACTACAGCTTCGGGGTAGTCAAAGATTTTATATACCTTGGTACCGCCAAAAATAAAACAAATGACATCAGTTTTGAAATTCGGAGAAGGATTGTGATGGCCAACAGATGCTACTATGGTCTTAGTAAGCAACTCAAAAGCAAGGCCACCTCCCGCCAGACCAAACTCACACTCTACAAGACGCTGATACTACCCGTGCTGTTATATGAATCTGAAGCATGGGAACTTACGCAAGCAGATGAGGCAGCTCTTGGAGTGTTTGAGAGTAAAATTCTCCGAAAGATCTATGGGCCGATCTGCGTTGACGGTGAATATCGTCGTCGAATGAACCATGAGTTGTCCCAGATACTCTCAGACATCGACATTGTTAGACGTATTGAGCTGCAGCGACTACGTTGGCTAGGCCATGTTGTGAGAATGGATGAAGATGCCCCAGCCTAAAAGGCATATAAAAGCGAACCAGCTGATGGTTCATGCAGAAGGGGAAGGCCGCGAATAAGACGGAAAGATCAAGTGGAAGACAACATTGCCGAATATGATCGTTCAAACTGGAGAACCTGCGCAAAAGACCAACGCGCCTGAAAATCTTTTTTTAAGCTCGGCTTATTGAACGAAAGTTCTGTCACAAGCCAGCTAAGTAAGTAAACTATAAGGCGTTGATTTTTTGAAAATTATTTTAAGGATAAACCATAAGGTGTGGGTTTTTTTAAAAATGATTTTTTTCATTTTTTTATATTCGGTTCAAGTTCCACCTTAATACCTTATGCATGCACCAATATGTTTTGCCTGTAATAAATATTATTTTGTATAAATATGTCTTACCTGCCTCACACTCACTAGAATGACTCCCCAACCAAAAGTTAAGTCACTAATTGTTAATTTCATATCATCTACGAGTATGTATGTATGTGAATGTGCATGATAGATAGCTAGACTGCGGGTTTGTTCACTCATCTGTTACGTCGTCCCTCAGCGTCTTGACTTCCATTGTTGTTGCTTCCACCAAAACGTCAACATATGTAGATAGACGTTACAAATTTGAATTTCATTGTTGTTGTGCTTTTGTGTGAATTTTTTGTTTTTTTTTTCACTTTTGTTTTTGTTGTTGTTAATTTGTTTTTTGTTTTTTCACTTTTGTTTTTGTTGTTAATTTGTTTTTGTTTTTTTCACTTTTCACAGTACTTCTAGCTCTAGCCGGCATACAAAGCGTAAAAACAAAACAAAACTCAATTCAATTCTTTATAGAAAAAAATCACAACTTGCAACTAGTAGCGTTTTAGACGTGTCACAACACGGGTTACGGTTTTTCGAATATCGGGCGCGGTTATAATCGTGTAGAGGATATTGGCAAGGATAGCCTTCGCTTAGAGAAATAAATTATTGTTGTGATTTAAAATTTTCTTTTGCATTGTATGATCGGGTGTTTGTATGTGTGTTTGTAGTGCAAATCGTGAGACATTTGTTCCACTGCACGGTTGGAAAAAAATTAATAAACTTGAACTTGAAATAAAAAAATAAATTATTGAAATAAAAAATTGAAACAAAAAATATAGTGTAGGTGATATTTTTAAGTGTTAAAAAATTAAAAATTAATTACAAAAAAATATAAAAAAAAAAATCTAAAAAAATAAAAGTATTTTAAATGTTAAAAAATATCAGAAAGTGAATTAACCAATTTACAAGGCGTGGATTTTTTAAAAAAATATTTTTGGGCATCCACTCCTCCATAGGCGTGGATTTTTTAAAAAAAATATTTTTGGGCTTCCTCCCCCATAGGCGTGGATTGTTTAAAAAATATTTCAGAGCGTCCTCCTCCATAGGCGTGGATTTTTTAAAAAAAATATTTTTGGGCTTCCTCCCCCATAGGCGTGGATTGTTTAAAAAATATTTCAGAGCGTCCTCCTACATAGGCGTGGATTTTTTAAAAAATATTTCAGAGCGTCCTCCTCCATAGGCGTGGATTTTTTTAAAAAATATTTCAGAGCGTAGGCGTGGATTTTTTAAAAAATATTTCAGAGCGTATGCGTGGATTTTTTTAAAAAATATTTCAGAGCGTAGGCGTGGATTTTTTTAAAAAATATTTCAGAGCGTAGGCGTGGATTTTTTTAAAAAATATTTCAGAGCGTAGGCGTGGATTTTTTAAAAAATATTTTTGGACTTCCACCTCCATAGGCGTGGATTTTTTAAAAAATATTTTTGGGCTTCCTCCTCCATAGGCGTGGATTTTTTAAAACAAATATTTTTGGGCTTCCTCCTCCTTAGGCGTGGATTTTTTAAAAAAATATTTTTGGGCTTCCTCCTCCATAGGCGTGGATTTTTTAAAACAAATATTTTTGGGCTTCCTCCTCCTTAGGCGTGGATTTTTTAAAAAAAATATTTTTGGGCTTCCTCCTCCATAGGCGTGGATTTTTTAAGAAATATTTTTGGGCTTCCTCCTCCATAGGCGTGGATTTAAAAAAAAAAATATTTTTGAGCTTCCTCCTACATAGGTGTGGATTTTTTTTAAAAAATATTTTTGGGCTTCTTCCTCCATAGGCGTGGATTTTTTACAAAAATACTTTTGACTTCCTCCTCCATAGGCGTGGATTTAAAAAAAAAATATTTTTGGGCATCCACTCCTCCATAGGCGTGGATTTTTTAAAAATTATTTTTACGCTTCCTCCTACATAGGTGTGGATTTTTTTTAAAAAATATTTTTGGGCTTCTTCCTCCATAGGCGTGGATTTTTTACAAAAATACTTTTGACTTCCTCCTCCATAGGCGTGGATTTAAAAAAAAAAATATTTTTGGGCATCCACTCCTCCATAGGCGTGGATTTTTTAAAAATTATTTTTACGCTTCCTCCTCCACAGGCGTGGATTTTTTTTTTAAATATTTTTGGGCATTTCTCCTCCACAGGCGTGGATTTTTTTTAAAATATTTTTGGGCATTCCTCCTCCACAGTCGTGGATTTTTTTAAGAAATATTTTTGGGCTTCCTCCTCCCTAGGCGTGGTTTTTATACCTTTCACCACACTGTGGTACAGTGTCCCTATATATCATTCGATTTGCACGAAATTTGGCACAGCGTACTGAATTGAGTCTAGGAAGATGTGTGCTAAGTTTCGTAAAAATCGGTTCAGGTTTAGATATAGCTCCCATATATATTTTCTTCCGATTTAATGTAAATGGTATACCAAAGTCCTTATATATTCTTCGATTTGGACGAAATTTGGCACAGCGTACTAAATTAGGTCTAGGATGATGTGTGATAAATTTCGTAAAAATCGGTTCAGATTTAGATATAGCTCCCATATATATTTTCTTCCGATTTAAGGTAAATAGTGCACCAAATACCCTAAATATATTTTGATTTGCATGAAATTTTACATAGCGTACTGAATTGAGTCTAAAATTTGTGTGTAAAATTTCTTGGAAATCGGGTAAAATTTAGATATAGCTCCCATATATATTTTCTTCCGATTTAATGTAAATGTTGCACCAAAGCCCCTATATATCTTTCGATTTGCACGAAATTTGGCACAGCGTACTGAATTGAGTCTAGGATGGTGTGTGCTATGTTTCGTGAAAATCGGTTCAGATTTATGTATAGCTCTCATATATATTTTCGTCCGATTTTAGGTGAATAGTGCACCAAAGATCCTATATATATTTCGATTTTCACGAAATTTGGCATAGCGTACTGGATTGAGTCTATAATGATTTGTGTAAAATTTCTTGAAAATCGGTTCAGATTTAAATATAGCTCCCATATATAGTTTCGTCCGTTTTAATGTAAATGGTGCACCAAAGACCTGTATATCTTTCGATTTGCACAAAATTTGGCACCGCGTACTAAATTAGGTCAAGAATGATGTGTGTTAAATTTCCTGCAAATCGGGTCAGATTTAGATACAGCTCCCATATACATTTTCGTCCGATTTAACGTAAATGATGCACCAAAGTCCCTATATATCATTCGATTTGCACGAAATTTGGCACAGCGTACTGAATTGAGTCTAGAATGATGTGTGCTATGTTTCGTAAAAATCGGTTCAGATTTAGATATAGCTCCCATATATATTTTCTTCCGATTTAATGTAAATGGTATACCAAAGTCCCTATATATTCTTCGATTTGGACGAAATTTGGCACAGCGTACTAAATTAGGTCTAGGATGATGTGTGATAAATTTCGTGAAAATCGGTTCAGATTTAGATATAGCTCCCATATACATTTTCTTCCAATTTAAGGTAAATAGTGCACCAAATACCCGAAATATCTTTTGATTTGCATGACATTTTGCATAGCGTACTGAATTAAGTCTAGAACGATGTGTGTTAAGTTTCCTGAAAATCGGTTCAGATTTAGATATAGCTCCCATATATAATTTCCTTCGATTTAATGGTGCAACGAAGTCCCTAAATATATCGATTTGTATGAAATTTGGCACAGCGTACTGAACTGAGTCAAGAATGATGTGTGTAAAATTTCTTGAAAATCGGTTCAGATTTAGATATGGCTCCCTTATATATTTTCGCCCGATTTAATGTAAATGGTTCACCAATGTCTGATTTGCAAGACATTTGGCATAGCGTACTGGATTGAGGATAGAATGATGTGTGTAAAATTTCTTGAAAATCGGTTCAGATTTAGATATAGCTCCCATATATAGATTCGTCCGATTTTAGATAAATGATGCATCAAACTTCATTCAGATTGAGTCAAAATTTTGCACAACGTACTAGACTAGGTCCAGTTTGATTTCTCCCATATATAGTTTATCCGATTATATGCAAGTGGTGCACCAAACTTCCAATATTATTCAGATTGAGACAAAATTTTGCACAACCTACTAAATTAATTCCTGTCTGTTATTTATGAAGCTTTGTTGAAATCGGTTCAGATTTAGATATAGCTCCCATATATAGTTTCGTCCGATTTGAGGTAAATTCTGCACCAAACTTTCAATATTTATTTCTATTGAGACAGCGTTTTGCAGAGCGTATTAAAATAGGTCGACATTGATGTATACGAAGTTTTGTGAAAATCGGTTTAGATTTGGATATACAGGGTTGCCCATTGTCGACGGACCCATGTTTTTTTTTTTTAATTAAAGAAAAAAATAAAAATTTAGCGGTTGGCATACGGAATAGCGGCTATTTCTTTACGAATGTTGTCCTTGAACTCTTCAACGGTCCTTGGCTTGTTAACGTAAACCTTTGACTTCAAATATACCCACAAGAAGAAGTCAGGCGGCGTCAAATCGGGCGAACGCGGTGGCCAGTCCAAATCACCACTTTTCGACATCAAACGGCCCGGAAACAAATTCTTCAGAAAATCGATTGTTGTGCAACTTGTGTGCGGTGGAGCGCAGTCTTGTTGAAACCAGAACTGCCTCATACGCTTTCGACGAATAATTGGCATCACAAAATTGGTCATCATGTCACGATAACGCTCCTGATTGATGGTAACAGCATGGCCATTTTCATTTTGAAAGAAAAACGGCCCCATGACCGTTTTCGCACTATCGCCGTACCAAACTGTGACTTTTTCGTCATGAAGAGGCACTTCTTGAATCTCCTGAGAATTTTCAGTGGCGTAAAAACGGCAATTTTGTCCCATTCAATGTGAAATGGGCTTCATCGGACTTGATAATTTTGTTCCAAAATTGCTCGTCATCCTCGGCCATTTCGATGACTCTTTGGGCCCATTCCAATCGACGAGGCTTGTCCGCAGGCAACATTCTTTGCGTCAATTGAATTTTGTACGAGAACAAATGCAAATCAATGCGAATAATCCGATGTAAAGTGGACCGAGCCATGCCCAACTGCTGAGAACGGCGTTTTTGGGAAATTCTTGGGGACCTCTCAACACTGGCTCGTACGGCAGCGATATTCTCGGCCGATCGCCTTGGTCGACTTTTATATGGCCTCTTCGGATTTGAAAAAGCCTACCAGTCGAAAAATTTTCGTATAAACGCTTAATGATGTCCTTAGAAGGCGCACTTCTCACATTTTTTAATGTTTTAAAAGCACGTTGAGTTTTCACAATTGTCTTCTTCTGTTGAATGTAAATTTCAACTATTTCAGAGGGCTCGCGTGGCGTGTATTGGTTCATGGTAAAAATCTGCTTGGACTGACGCTTCAAACGCGGTATGTCATTAAGCGATGTGACATCTCTGTCAAAAGTTATGGCGTTGCCAGATGGGTCCGTCGAATATGGGCAACCCTGTAGCTCCCCTATACCGATTTGTTTTTTTTTGGAAATGGTGCAACAAAGTCCCAAGGATTATACGATTAATACAAAATTTGGCAATTGAGATAGGTCCATATTAATGTATACGACGTTTTGTGAAAATCGTTTCAGATTTAGATAGAGCTCCCATATATAGTTTCGTTCGATTTTTGGTACATGGTGCACCAGATTTGCATATAGCTCCACATACATTATTTTGCTCTTTTTAATACAAATGGTACACATAAGAATCCGATTGAAATACAATTTTTCATCGATTTTAGAATGGTATGAGCATGGCGTTTTAATTGGTTCAAATATCTATGTAGATCACACATTTAGTTTCACCCCATACCATTTCAATGGTCCTCTAAAGGGTATGTCTGTCTGTTCTATCTACAGGATATTGTATATATTAGCATCTCTAGTATGTATCCAAAGTGGCGAAGGGTATCATATAGTCTGCTCCGTCCCACTATTAAACTTTCCTTACTGGTTAAAAAATATTTTTGGTCTTCCTCCATAGGCGTGGATTTTTTAAAAAATATTTTTGGGCTTCCTCTGTAGGCCTGGATATATTTTTGGGCTTCCTCCATAGGTGTGGATATATTTATGGGCTTCTTCCATAGGCGTGGATATATTTTTGGGCTTCCTCCATAGGTGTGGATATATTTATGGGCTTCCTCCATAGGCGTGGATATATTTTTGGGCTTCCTCCTCCATAGGCGTGGATTTTTTAAAAAACATTTTGGTATTGTTTTTTAATATTTTTCAAATTTCTTTCGAAGAAAGTGTTTGTTACTCATTCTTCAAATATTTGACCCATTATTTTGTTTCTTTAATTTTCTCACTTTTTTCCATCATACTTCTTTGTTTATTCTTTCTTCCATCCACAAGAAAACAATCAAATCCCTTGTTTCGGAACCAAATCGAAAAACAAATGTTTACATTTTCTAAGTAGCTGTGAAATTGACATGTTTATTTAACCAACTATGAAGGTTATAACTGCATTGCCGTCAACTAATGGTGGGCTAAACAGACAAGGCAGAACCAAAGCCAGCCAGGCAGGCAGCCCGCCAACCAGCCGGCTATTCATTTGAGTTGTGTGACTTTTTTATGGGCTTTTTTTGTGAAGTTTATGGGAATACATCGATTGTTTCTGTTTTTATGGCCATTTTCACAGCTGTCAATTTTTTTCTGAAATTCGAAGACAAAGAAAAATAACAAAGTGGAAAATTTTAAGAGAGAAAATTGAAAAAAATATTTTTTAATATATCCACGCTTTTTAGGTTCCCAAAAATATATTTTTTAATAAATCCAAGCCTAGTTTAGGTCCCCAAAAATATATTTTTTAATAAATCCACGCCTTACTTACTTAGCTGGCTTGTGACAGAACTTTCGTTCCATAAGCCGAGCTTAGAAAAGATTTCCAGGCGCGTCGGTCTTTTGCGCAGTTTTTCCAATTTGATAGACCATTTTCGGCAATGTTGTCTTCCACTTGATATTTCCATCGTATTCGTGGCCTTCCCCCTGCTGCATGAACCATCAGCTGGTTCGCTTTTATATGCCTTCTAGGCTGGAGCATCTTCATCCATTCTCACAACATGACCTAGCCAACGTAGTCGATGCGGCTCAATATTCTAACAATGTCGATGTCCGAAAATAGCTGGCACAGCTCATGGGTCATTCGACGGCGATATTCACCGTCAACGCAGATCGGTCCATAGATCTTTCGGAGAATTTTTTCTCTCAAACACTCAAACCCATGCTTCAGATCCATATAATAGCAGGGGTAATATGAGCGTCTTGTAGAGTGTGAGTTTGGTCTGGCGAGAGGTCGTCTGGCGGGAGGTGGCCTTGCGTTTGAGTTGCTTACTCAGACCATAGTAACATCTGTTGGCCATCACTATCCTTCTCCGAATTTCAAAACTGATGTCATTCGTTTTATTTATGGCGGTACTAAGGCATATAAAATCGTTGACTACCTCGAAGCTGTAGTTCTCAAATTCCACAGTTGGTCCGAGTCTACTGGACGTCTTGCGCGTTGATACCATCAGCTTGGTCTTCTAAACGGCGGTTTACTGCCAGACCAACTTTGGTAGAATCCTTCTCAATTTGTTCAAGGGTGGCTGTTACCGCTCTCAATGTTCGACTCATGATGTCGATGTCATCGGTGTAGGCGAGTAACATGTGTTATTTGGTATAGAGAGTGCCTTCTGTTCACCTTTTCCAGCAGGATATTAAAAAGGTCACACGACAAACTGTCACCCTGTCTGAATCCTCGTTCGGTATTAAGGGGCTCCGAGAGGTACTTTCCGATTTTAACTGCTGATCTTGTGCCAGTTAAAGTTATCCTGCATAGCTGAATTAATTTTGCAGGAATGCCAAACGCAGACATGGCTTTATACAAATCTGAGAGGATAGGGCTGTCGAATGCGGCCTTATAGTCGATGAATAGGTGGACGAATTATAATCGACGAATAGGATTTGGCGCAGAGTGAAAATCTCGTAAATGGTGGATTTGCCAGGTCTGAAGCCGCATTGGTATGGTCTAATAATATCATTGACCATTGGCTTCAATCGTTCACATAGTACGCTGGATAGCTAGTCGACGAATAGGTGAACGAATTATAGTCGACGAATAGGATTTGGCGCAGAGTGAAAATCTCGTCAATGGTGGATTTGCCAGGTCTGAAACCGCATTGGTATGGTTCAATAATGTCATTGACCATTGGCTTCAGTCGTTCACACAGTACACTGGATAGTACTTTATATGCGATGGAAAGGATACGTATTCCTCTATAGTTGGCACATATCGTATTGTCTCCTTTTTGTGCAAGGGACACATGATGCTGAGGTTCCAATCATTGGGCATGCATTCTTCTAGCCAAATTGTTCTAATCAGCTGGTACATGCTCCTTAACAGCATCTGACCGCAAGTCTTGAATAGTTCGGCTTGTAACCCATCGGCACCTGCTGCTTTATTATTCTTCAGCCGATTGATAGTTATCCTGACTTCATCTTAGCTAGGTGGTATACACTCTATACCGTTACTGGTTCTGGGGCATCCTCTTCACCGCTACTATTTGATACCAGAAGTTTTTCAAAATGTTCTTTCCAGATCCTCAGCTCGCTGTCTGTATCTGTCACCAGGTTTCCTTCTTTATCTCTACAGGAGGGTGTGCCTGCACCAAAGCCTTCGGTTTGGCGTTTTACTCGTTGGTAAAATTTCCGGACTTCATTCTGACTCCTGTACATCTCGATTTGCTCACGCTTACGTTTTTCTTGTTCTTTCTTCTTTTTTCTGAAAATACGTTTCTCCTCTCTCGTTTTCTCCCGATAATTTTCAATCATATTGCGCGTTGCTACTGTCCGCAGGGTTGCCCTGTACGCTGCGTTTTTCACATCAGTAGCATTACGACACTCCTGATCGTACCATGGGTTTCTTGGTGGCGGTTTTTGGGGTAAGTTGAGCGGAGTAGGCTTCTGCTACCTGTTGTGTATGCAGCTTTTCGACGTCGAGTTTCCGTGTTGTGTTAGATCGCACCTTTGCTGCTACATTACGACGGGTGCGTACCTTGGCTGCCACAAGGTAAAGATCCAAATGGATATTCGCTCCCCGGTTCGATCGGATGTCTGAAATATTGGATGAATGCATCCTGTCTATCACAACATGATCGATTTGATTTCTCCTTGTTTGATCGGGAGAAATCCAAGTGGCCTTGAGTATATCGAGATGCTTGAATCTGGTGCTGCTAGCCGCTATGTTTTTGCTGCCGTTGTCTGATGTTTCATGCCGTTGTCTGATGTTTCTTCATGGAGGCTGAATTTTCCGATGGTGGGGCACAAGATATTTTCCCTTCCGATTTTTGCATTAAAATCTCCTAGCAGAATTTTAATGTCATGGCCAGGGCAACGATCATATGCTGTTTCTAGGTACTCGTAAAATATGTCTTTGGTCTGGTCATCTTTATCTTCGGTCGGAACATGGGCGCATATGAAACTGTTGTAGAAGAACTTCGCTTTTATACGGATTACAGAAATTCGCCCATCTACTGGAGTGAATCTGGAGACGAGGTCTTTTATTATCCTGTTATCCACAAATCGTCAGCCAAATTCACGTCTCGTTTCATGACAGCTATAATACAGGGCGTAATCATCTGATTTACTTACGCCAGTCCCTTTCCATCGCATTTCCCGTAAGGCAAAAATATCGACTTTGTACTTCTTGAGTACATCCGCCAAAGCGAACACTGCGCCTGTTCTGCGCACAACGTACGCACATTCCAAGTGCAGATTCAAAGATCGTGGTCCTTTATACGCTTGCGGGAGTCGTCAAAAGTAGGGAGGTTTGGTTTTCTTTTTCTTTGCTTTTTCATAGTAAGAGGGGTTTTCCCAGAGTGGGCAACTAACCCGACGCCTCAACCCATTTTTTCTAGTCCTTATGGGTGAACTCGCGGCACATATTAGCTCACTATATCATCGGGTGATGAACATAGCTACACCAGGTGGCACCGCGGGAGGTCAGTGTCCACAATTGAGATGAAAGATAAGCCTGGACTTCGCCATGTTTAAGCCAATTGGAGCCGTTGCTTGGTATCTATCATCCCCTACGCCACCCAAAAATATATTTTTTAATAAATCCAAGCCTTGAGGATGATCCCCAAAAATATTTTTTAGTACATCCATGTCTCAGATACCCTTGAAAATATTTTTAAAAATTATTTTTTTTCTCCTTCCACATTTTTTCTGGTTAGTTTAAAATGTTCCCAAAATATTTGAAATTTTTTGTGGGCCTCATATGGACCTTGTCGTGTCCGGTATATGCCATAGCTCATGCCCAACTGGATCTACCACCTCTGCCCACCCCAAGACCACAGATTTTCTACAATGGCTATACAGTATCAACAACACCCGCCCAGGCCTTAGGTGATTTAGATCGAGATCAACGATTCGGGCCACCCTATGCGGATGATGGCAATAATGATGATGGTTCAGATGATTTTAGGGTAAGTCAACCTCACATCTCCACAATTTGTCTTTCAGAAAAAAATTAAAACCAAAATCTCCCTTCCAGAATGGTCAAACCTACGATGAGCGAATGCGTTACGGTTTCAATTATCGTTCGAATTTCACCTTTCCCTCGGATTCGCCGTTCAGTGATAAAAATGTCTACAACACCCAGACTCTGCAGAATGATCGTTATGGTAATCGGAATTA
Source organism: Musca vetustissima (assembly GCF_032173495.1). Lineage (NCBI taxonomy): Eukaryota > Metazoa > Arthropoda > Insecta > Diptera > Muscidae > Musca > Musca vetustissima. Next base: position 29,715 of record NW_026880245.1, read on the forward strand.
TGATAACAACCCTCTGAATCATCAAACCTACAACGATCGCTATGGTCAGAATGCCCTGAATTTGGCCAATCAACTGCAACAACAACAGCAGCAGCAGCAACAACAACAACAAAATAATCGTTATAATTATGCCAACAATAACAACAACTACAACAATAATGGAAATTTGGGAGGCCTAGGACAATAGTACTAACCGAACCAAGAAGAGG